>NW_028324303.1:17116491-17236491 GCF_058129835.1 Hydra viridissima
CAACGACACACACAGTGTCGAGAACTCGGTAATATTAAGCGATTTTGTTTTGAAAGGCTTTTTGATGACCGCATAAACAAAATGGTTTCTGTCGGTGGAAGTTATTCGTAATAAACAAAATAGAGCGTGTAGTCATTATATATACCAGTGTGTCACCCAGGAATAAAATTTATACAGCGCTATCATAATATTGGGAATTTTCTTTCGGCTGACGAGTAAAAAAAAAAAAAAAAGGTCGTTCATTGCAAAAGTTTTTTAGTTTAAACGATTATTTACAATAACCGTATATGGCTGTAAATACAAAATTCTTTCTAATTCTTTTAAAAATTTTTTAGTGAAAATAAAAAGTCTAAAACAAAAAAATACAAATAAAAAAACAAGCGAAATGAAAAATCTAAAGAACAACTGACGTCAATTAAAAAATAACGCATTTTCTTTATTTTTGAATAAATTGCTACGCTTTTTAAATGGCTTTGAATTGAATGATTTGCTACGCTTTTTCTTTTGTAAAGAAAGTAAATGTTTTCGATCAACTAAATTATTTTCTTCGTTTACTAAGTATTTCTACGTTTCTTGCGTAGCACTTAAAATGTTATTTAAAGGTCGTTTTTTTTAAATGATTTTATGTACTTTTGGGAAATTTTGAAAAACTGGGAATTCCGCGTTATACGCGGTGCCATCAGGCTAGTTAACACCCTGTATACATATAAATATACATACATACATACATACATACATACATACATACATACATACATACATACATACATACATACATACATACATACATACATACATACATACATACATACATACATACATACATACATACATACATACATACATACATACATACATACCTACCTACCTACCTACCTACCTACCTACCTACCTACCTACCTACCTACCTACATACAAACATACATACATACATACATACATACATACATACATACATACATACATACATACATACATACATACATACATACATACATACATACATACATACATACATACATACATACATACATACATACATACATACATACATATATATACACATATATATATGTATATACACACACAGATATATATTTATATATATATATACATATATATATATATATATATATATATATATATATATATATATATATATATATATATATGTATGTATATATATATATATATATATTTATATATATATATATATAAATTTATTATTTTTAATTGGTATTTAGAATTAAATAAATTTGGTTAATAAGTTTGCTCATTTGTTTTTATAATTTTTTAAAAAGTACTTATTTTCATGTCTGCATTTGGAAATAAGCTCAGTTTTTTTTATTTAGTAAATTTTCTAGATCTAAATAAGTAATAATTTCAAACTTTTTTTGTTAACAAAATATACATTTTTGAGATATGTTATTATAGGTAGGCGCAGTTTTTAGAATAGATCAGTTTAATTTAAAGTTAATATTTTTTTCTTTTAGTTACCAAATATATTTTGACAGCATAGTCTCTTTTGTGTACTTTTCATGATTTTTTTAAAATTTTTTTAATGTAGTTGATGGAGCTTCCTGGTCAAAGAAATCAATTACTATTTTACAATGCTTACTATACAACTAAAAAAAAATTATTTACAAGTATATTTTATAATTATATAGAAATGTGATTTACTTTACTATAGGAAGATGGATCCTGCTTAAATACAACACATTGAAATTTGACTAATAGCATGTTTAATTTGTATAGTAAAGATAAATAAAACTGGAGAAGATGAAGAAAAAAAAAATGTTTATTTAACGAGAATGAAAATGTTGCAAGAAAGAAAAAGATATAGATTGAAAATAAATAAATTAATAAAATCAGCAGTAGTCTGTAGTAGACTGTTGACAAAAAGAATTTAACCGATTTGTTTGGAGGAAATAGATATCAATTTATTAAATTCTTTTGTAGTAAAATTATTATTATTCGAAATACATTATAAATCAATGACAACAAATGCATGGACATTAGTTGAATTAACAAGTAATTTACATAAATTTATTAAAAGCAGCTAAATAATTTTAAAGAATATGGTAATTGTCGAATGTTTATATACATCAAAATGAATTGAAAAAACCTTTGCGAGTAATAGTTAAATTCAAGTAATAAATTTTTGTTAAATAGAATTTGATTTGTATTGATTATCATTATTTAATTTATCATAATTTTTTATTCATTTTGTTTTAACAATAATCATCCAGTGAATTGATTTATTAATTTTTTGTTTGTTTAGATATTATCTAGATTATCTAGATATTGTTTAGACATTATATATATATATATATATATATATATATATATATATATATATATATATATATATATATACACGCTGCCAGTTTCTCTTTTCAGAATCGTCAAGAAGTCTTTCTATTTTCTTGTTCTTTAATAGCATTGAGCACTTTCTATTTTCTATGTTCTATTCTGAACATTGAGCACTAATTTTGTAAAATACACTAACACAATTTACATCCAATTTAAAAAATCTATTGCAAGTAATAAGTATTCAAGATTTGAATAATAAATAATGTGGCTTTTTATAAATCATTATATTATATACTAATTCATAACATCTTATGAACTCATGATATATACTCAAAAAATTAGAAAACTTTCTTGTCGGACTTTTTCAGTCACCGCTTTATTATAAACGTTTCAAAAAATCCCGCGGGATCTGAACGGCAGAATTTTACGTCACCCTCAGAGAAACGAAACAAACCCGAAATTTACGGAGACTGGCCTTAAACTTCATGAGTAGTCAGGTGTTGATCTGAAAGGTGGTGTGTTCAGTGCCTTAAACCTATTGTGTTAAAGATGAGAGCGAAGAACACCATGAATCTTATATTTCATATTTATGAGCCAGTTATTGAAACAACCTACATTTAATTGAATTTTCTTTATCTGCACAATAATCATCAACTTTGTCAGTTTTTTGCTGTTTTTAAATGTTGAAGTCCAAGTCAGTTTTAAGTTTTTTTAAATTAATTTTTTTGAAATTGCGATTGCTTTTGCACATAAAATCCTCCACATCCATATCTATTTTTTTTTTTAATTTTTCTTATGGAATTGCTCTGGTGTAAAGATTATGAACATCTTTTATTTTAGTGGGTAACTAAAGGTTCGTTTAATGGTAAGCTCGTAAACGTCCAACTCTTTAAATTAGCGTAATCTTTAATAAAAAAAACAAACAATAACATATGCAAGCTCCTAGCTATATATATATATATATATATATAAAGATACTCACTCTATCTTTCTCTTGAAATTTGCACCCAAAGCCTCTGCAAGATTTTTTTAATCCTTCTTTTTCTATATACCCACAGGTGTTTCTTAAATCAGGTGTTATTCTAGTGTAAACAGGTATTTCTTAAATCAGGTGATATTCCTGGGTGAAAAGGATTTTTTTTTTTTTTTACATGTTTGTTTGGTGCTTTAACATTGAACAAAAACCATTAAATAGTTACAACATTTTAGTGAAAATTACAAATTGATAATTGTCATTTTATTAATGTTAACATAGTTTCTAATTGTTCTTGCAATAATCTCGATGATTTAAATTTTAATTGCTTTACTGTTTTACTTTTCGTACAGGTGTATCCACCATGTGTTCTGGTTGTCTAAAAAAAAAATAACAAACTTACGCTAATAATATCTTTTGTTTTCCTTCCTCATAACAGCAACATGCTGAGAAAGAGCTTCTTTACACCTATGACTATACACTGATAAAGAATCAAGGGGAGTTATAAGTTTTAAAGAAAAATTCTCCAATATCATGACAGTTTAATTAAATGTCCCCTCTCTAAAGCATTAAGTTAATTATAAAGATGATTGATCAGAATTTTTAACCTCTTACTTTTAACAATTGGGGTTTCAACAGAACTGCCAGAACTATACATATATACAGGGTGCAGTACCAAAATCTGAAATGACTCAATTTGAAATTTACGCCGTTCTATACCACATGTAGAGGTCGAAATTTGGGTCCAAATAGCGTCTACGAATGCATTAAATAGTTATAAACTCAAAACAGTTGCGATGTTGAAACCAAGTGCAGAGTATTACCGAAGAGCCGCAATTATCAAAAGTGTTCGCTCTGGACGCTCGGCAACAGAAATCATTCGGTTCTTCGGGTACCTGAGATCAGTCTGCAATGTGTTCTCAAAGTACAATAAGTCAAAGGAGTCCTATAAGGGTTCTGCAACACCAGCCAAGAAAACTCACTTGAAGGAATACGATGTCAGGATACATGACGTCATTTAACGGACCCAGGACCTAATTTTTGAGGATCCAGGGCAGTTGTTTCAAAAGTTGTTGTTGGTTGACGGTGTGAGTGAAAAAACTATGCGTCGTATTATCAAGGAGGACCTCTGCTATAAGTTTGATATAATAAAAGTAAAATAAATACTTTCCAAAGCTGCTAAATGTGTTCTTTATGACTTAAAAACAAGTTGTTAAAATAAATTTTGTAAATCTTTTCGTTTTTGCATTAATAAATATAAAAAAAAATGGTAATTTGTCGGAATTTTGGCGTCGCACCCTGTACACATAAATGCATATATAAATAATATACGCATGCACGTGTATATAAATAATATACACAGGTTTACAGACAGCAATTTCTAAAAAGAAACAACAATAAAAATAGTTGAAAGTAACAGGTGGTTGAGAGATGAGTGGATAAATTACAGTTGACGTTTTAAATTAGCGTTACAAATGAACAATCTAAATTTATGCTCATACCTTACACTAAAGAATGAGCATCAATTTAGAAAACACAAAAGTTATGTACGCCGTTTTTAACAGCTGCTTTCGAGCAACGTCGTCGAACTTTTTTGTTTTGTTTTTATATTGAAGCTCCAGCATTTAATACAGTCTTTAATGCCAGAACTTCTAAAAGGTCCGTTGTTGCGAGCAACAAGTAAAGGAACTAAAACAGTTTTAAGGAGAGCAGGTACTAATATGTAACGAAGAACTTTTAACCTTGAGGATTGTCCTTCTAAGTTGTTTTGAAAAAACGAAGTGGTAATCATTAACCAATAAATTGAATAAGGGAAACTTCCCATTGTATATACAGCAACTAATGCGCAAAGCCTTATAATTACTTTCTTGCGCATGCTTAATACAACGTTCCCTCTTACGTCTTTGGAATAAAGCTTGACATAGCTTGTGACACATGCTATTATCATAACTGAGAGTGGAATCATTAACCCACATGAGTACAATACGCTCATATACAATGTTCCAAAAGGTTTCTCAAATATCCATCGACGAAAACAAAAACCACTTCGATGATCCAATTTGTAAGAAAGCATGAATGGAATAAAACTAATCAATCCAAACACCCATGTCAGTGTGAAAATTGATGTTACATTCTTTTCACGGACCCATCTTTTGGAGCGGTTATTAATCGATTCACATCTCATAATAGACAAAAATGTTAACAAGATGCAGCTCCCCATTGAAAAAATAAGCATTCCACATTGGCCATCGGTCACACTACAAAGGAAACTTTCTAAATATTTGTTCAACGGAGGGACTTTTTTTAAATTCAAGAAAAAGTAAGGCGTGATACCGATATATTGTCCTAAATCAATAAGACACAAATGCAACAGAAATCTCCCGAATATTGAGTTCATTGCATTTCTTGCAAGGAAAACGTAGACGATGTAAGTATTTACCAAAAAACCCACAGTTATTATAGTAGCGCAAACCAACGAAGACACAAAGTTTTCCACACCGCCAAATACTCTCAGCTCGGTAAAATTGTGGTTCATTGTACCCAATTGAAAAGAATTTATTTTTAGCTCAAATGAACAAACAAGTTCAAAGGTTGTTACTAGTTCGTTTTTTATACCATTCTATTATGCGTCTCCGTAAAACTGCTCGTATATTACAACCAGGTAAAACAGGCTTCCTGAAGCTGCCAGCTAATGGCCAAGTTATTCACGTTTTTATTTTGACAAGCGCATTACAACTTCCTCGCGAATATTGGTGTTGAAGTTAAAATATTATATGAAAAAAAAAAAAAATCTTACGTATGTCCCAGCAAATAATAACTTTCAAAAGCTTAATTATAGTAATAACTTTTAATGCTCTTGTTATTTAACTTAATGCATACATTTGATAATGAGCACTATTTTCTAATTTGAATAAGAGTTTAATCTGTAAAGATTATCCTAATTTTGGTGTTTTTATTAGACCGCTTCGACCGTTTTTTTTTTTTTTTTGTTTTTTGTTTTTTTTTGTTTTAAAAAATCAGAACTCCCTGAATACCTTTTTTTAGAAGTTCACCTAAGGAACTCTATTTTGGAGAAACTCCCAGAGTTGCTTTTATATAAAACGCCTTAAACTTTTCTTTGAAAACTATGAGCAACACAAAAAGAGAGGAGGACCGCCAGAAGCCGTCTGGAATATTCTCTATTATTTTTTATTTTTAAAGCTTTTATGAGGATATCGGGAACGATTAGGGTTTTTCCTTGAAGTTACTGTGACTAAACTTGTTTGAGTAAAAATTATAAACTTGTTTGGTGATATATACTATATACACATTCGAAAATGACACATTAGTGTAAATATTAACTTCTTTCGCCAAATCAATCTAAAGCAGGGAAAATCGTACTTCAAGTTGGCAAATCATAAAAAAATATCTTGAAACGGTTATTGCAGAAAATGACTAAATTATCAAGATCTATATTTTTAGACCGAGAATAAAGCATAAGGTTTATAGGTTTACTTTGAATGTCATTTATTAAGTGTATTTCGTCACGTTACATAAATAATTAATGAGTTAAATAGTCGTACCCCCGGTTAAATTTAAAGCAAAATAGAATTCATCCGTATAGAAAACATATTAACTGTTTCCGCATCCTCCTCCTTAAACGATTATGCGACTCAAAGAGATTTTATTATTAGATAGTATGATACTATCATGATACGTTGCTTTCATTACGTGTTTCGCGTACTCCTTGTTAATAAATCATTTAGCAAGTTTTTTATACTTTAAGTTTATTTTTGTGCTTTATATTGTGATTTTAATTTAAAGGTTAGCGTCAACTTGACAGAAATTTATAAACAATTTAATTTGACTTTGTAAGCTTAAAAAAAAGGATACCTTTTGTAATATGGTTGAGTCAGTAAATCTAAGTTTTAAAAAAAAACTCTTATGTTGAATAAGAAAAGTTAATATTTGCCTGAATATAAAACAAAGTCGATAAATGGTCTAATTAAATTTTTTTAAAAATAAAATTTTAAATATTTATTTTCATCATTCTGACAAAAACTACCTTCCTCTTTTCAAATACCACGCAAAAATGGGATTTGAAGGAACTGACGAAGAAATTAAACAAAGCAAAATAAAAAAAAAACATGAAAAAAAAAAAAAACGGTTCTCGTATTGTTCATCTAAGAGTTAAAATTTAATATCATTTTTCAAATCGATGAAATCAAATCGATGGCTGAACAGCATTCTCCAGGTCAATATTATTTTATTTCACTTTTGAAACCATAATGTCGCCATAAAATCTTGTTAGGTAGCAGAATTTATATTGTTTGTTTGTAAAAGCTAAGAATAATGGAATTAAGCATTCCTATACTCAAAGCACTTTTTACCCTTAGTTGTCAAAATTTAGCAATAATAAGGAAATAAGCTGACAGTTTTTTAAGCTAATTACGATTGAGTGACAGCTGGATAGGCTATTTAGGCATTTAAAACATTTAGAGGTGTAAGGGGAAAATAAAAATTAAGAACGGGGAGAATCAAACTTTCTTCTTTTATCTTTCAAGCATATCACCATTATTATTTACATGTTTTAGTATTGTTTAAAAAATATTCAATCAACTCATTTTACTTACTGACTTTAGCGAATGATAGCCCATGAAAATTTGAATTACCTTAAAAGTGAAGGAAATTCTTCAATATTCAATTTTCTTTCATAATCAATTCTCCTATATTTCATACCGTTTGATTCGTGAATATGTAAATCACCAGGGAAAAAAAAATCACATTTAGTGCCAACACTTTTGTTTGTAACTAATTAGGAAAACAATTTTTTAATTTCAGACACCAAAATCTATGACTAGTTCTATTGAGTCTACCAGGTATTTGGGAAGTTAGGTTCTCATTATATCAAAAAAGACACCTCGTAAGTGCTAATATTCTCCGCACAGGATCAATAGGCCCCTCCCGAGATGAAAGCATTAAACAGGTCATATGTAAGTATCAATATTTAAATAAAATGTGCTGATCTTTTTCGTCAAACACATTTTTAATTAAAATAAATAAATTTTCACAATATGTGTAAAACTCTAAAATTATTATCTAGGGACATGTGAGTTCAAGTTTGAAGCTTTTTAAATTTGAAAAACTCAAGTAAAGTTGAAGTGTTTGACTATTAAATATTTAAACTGTTTGAACTCGCAAAACTTGAAGAAAAAAATTTGTTTGGTTTCTAAAAACTCGATAAAATTGATTTTTAAGTTTATGACATTATATGATGTTTGTTTTAAATTAACTTTATCAAGTATTTCAAATTTTTCAGCTTTATCATTTTTCTTATGTTTTCTAGTTAAAAAAAAATTAGTTTTTCTAACTTTAAATCTTACATTACTCTTACAAGAATAAAATTAAATTCATAGCTTTAATTTTTCTTTTCGAAACAGCAACAAAAATAAATCTAAAAAATTTGAACTACTATTTTTTAATTTGTTTTTAAACTAATCCAATACTGCCAATTTAAAGATTGACAAGTGAATATTCTCTCGGATATAAAAAAGCTTGTTTAATATTGTTTAAAAGACGTTTTTTCGTCTGTATGTGACTGCGCCGCCTAATCCAGAAAAAACTCTGATGCTGATGATGAGGCTGGAATGCAAAGAACTATCCGTGCAAGTTTTGCAAGAAGAGGGTAAGTAATGGCCATCAGTCTTCACCATTCCAAGATCTTTGTGTTTCTTGGAGCCAATTCAGTGCTGAGTTAATTGTCTAATTCAATTCTGATGTCGGATTTGCCAGAGTTGTTTGAATTGGTTCGGGTATAGGAGTTTATAACTTGAAAAACTCGATCTTTATTCCCAATTCAAATGGTGCATTCTAACCGATTGAAAACAATATTATTTTATAAAGGAGAGTTGAAAAAGGCTGTAGAAAAAGTCTACTTTAACATTTCATAGTACCGCTGTCATTTTGTAGATGATTTTTTATGGGATATATTAGGTTTACTAAATAAATTTATAAACTTAATAAGTTTGTAAAAATTAATAAATTTTTGAAACTCGATCGAAATATTTGAATTATTTGAAAAATTTTCCCATTTGAAAAACTTGTATCGCTAAACTTGAACGAAATTTTGAGAACTCCATTGTGCTTATAACATAAATTCGCCGAATTTAATGAACTCCAATGTGCTTTTAAATATTCACGTTTCACAAGAAAACTAAACAAGTAGAACTAAGTTGGTTCATAGTGAAAAATTCCAATGTGCTTTTAAATATTCACATTTCACAAGAAAACTAAACAAGTAGCACAAAGTTGATTCATAGTGAAAAAATAAAGATTATTACATTTAAATTTGGCCTTTAAATGAAGATGGCTTTATTATGGAATTATCTATAATTTACAGACTAAAGTTCGGAAGACACTAATGTGTCAAAAACAACTTTTATTAAAATTGCACTTTCGAATGCAAGACCTAAACTTCTATGGGAAAAACCAGTGCTTTTAAATATATTTAGTATTTTTTATTTGTGTAACCAGTGCTTTTAAATATTTTGGTATTATTCATGATTCATTGAAGCTTTAAGGCAAATAGAGGTGGCCTTCATCAAATGATTAATTCTACATGTAATGACCCACTGTAACAATAAGCTCTCGCTTTATCATAAAAATACCGAGAAATTGTCGAATTGCCGACTACGTAAATAAATCGATTTCAACTGCAAAAATATTAAACGACCAAATAATAAAGATTTTTTTTTTTTATAAGTAAAGAACGTTTATCTAGGTTTCAGATAAGATCTTTTCATATATACTGCGTTTACTTAAATGAAGTATTTGTTGCATTATGAGTGTTAGGTTTTATAAGAACTTGATTGACCAAAGAGTTTCATTTAAGTTTTATCAGTCTGGGTTAGAGCAAAGTTTTGATAATGCTAAAAGAATTTTGAATTTTCGGTTAAAAGAAATTAGAGCCAGGGCTTATTGAAACAAATGCATTTGACAGGTAGCAGAGGTATCTGACTAAGAGAAAGTAACAGTATACTAAAAGGTTAAAGTGATGCTTGAAGTATTGTTTTTGGAATTGCATAAAACAGTTTATCACAGGGAAATCATAGCAGTAGCCGTCGATTCATTAATCATAGCAGTAGCCGTCGATTTCGATGACTATGACTAAAGGTATAGACAGAATTTGTAAGGAAGTTGAAACAGATAGAAATCAGTTTGAATTTTTCATTTAAAACAGTATGCTTTATTCATTTAAAACAGTAATATATACACATAATACATCATTTAAAACAGTATACTTTATTCTATGAAGAAATTCATTTTTTAATATTTTATCTGCTTTTATTAATGCGTTAAATATCTTGAACATTTCTTAGATTTTTTCTTGTAATAAGACCTTATGATTATAAATATTTCATTCCGAGTTAAGAGCACTAAAAACTTTGAAGAACAGCAATACGAAAAAAAAAAACTATTTAAAATATGACATAGGAAAGTATGTCACTAAGCAACCTAAAAATTTAAAAAACTTGTAACCTAAGCAACGAAACAGATTTTGGTAAGATCTTTGTTTTCATTTTAAAAACACCTGAATAAATTTCGTTGAAAAATCATTTTCTATACGACAAAGATGGAAAACACAACGCATAACAGATTCTGTTTGAACAGAGATGAAGTACCTTCGACATTTCATGATCCGTATATAGAACGAGGGTACAGACGGCCAAATCTGTCAACTTACGATTGTTTGAAAAGTGCGACAAATTTCAAATGCAACGAATCGTTTAACATAATATCGCATTTTCTAGCTACAATATTCTTTGTGATCGTATTTATTACAACGTTTAGCAGAGACCTAAATACTCGTAATTGTTACGCATGGCCTTTAGCTTGTCATGCACTTGGAAATATAGCGTTTAGTTTAATGAGCACAATCGCACACACATTTAACTCAATGTCTCAAACAATACGTCACCGATGTTTTTATTTAGACTATGCGTCCATTTCCATTTATGCAGTAGGTGCTGGTCAATCTTTTTTCTATTATACACGACCGTTAACCTCAAGAAGTTTGTTCTTTACATCATCAGTACTTTTTAACACCGGGTGCATCACTATTTCTATTTTAGCAACGTTTCTAAATTGTTTATCAAGAATTAAATGGAGTTCAACAAAATACATCGTACGCACTGCAACCTATGTATTATCATTTCTTTGGAATGTAGCACCGTACTTTTACAGACTGCAAACATGCGCCAATGATACCGATTGTGACAATACAGGTTTCCCGCTATTCGCAGCTCACGTCTTGTTCTTTATTCTCACAGCAGTCGCCAACATTACAAAATTACCAGAAAAGTGGTTCCGTGGAACATTCGATCATTTTGGGCAAAGTCATAACCTGATGCATATTTTTGTTACTATCGGTTGTTATTTACAGTTTGAGTTTGCAAAACATGAAATGAAACGCAGTATTAAAAACGATTACAAAATGGCCGATTATGAGCAATCGGTTTATTACATGATCGCATCATCAATTGCAAGTATATTAATCGCTCTCTATATTGGCACTGAAGAAGCCTCCGTAAAAAAGACTATTTGAAATTAAAATTTTGAAGCAACCATTTATGAACTACCGAGCAAGTCATCTAGCCAACCACTTAATTCCTAAAATAATACAAAATGAAAGAATAAAAATTGAATTAAAAAAATAGAATTAAACTAAAAATAGAAATACTATAAATACTTGTCATGTGAAATTTACTACATGCCGTTTATGCTATTTTAAAAAAATATATGAAAAAAACATGTTTAAAATTTTCAGTTTGTAAGATACAAATAAGTCATGGCATACCACTTTTTTTAAAAAAGTGTATACAGAAAAAAAGCAACTGCAGAAACAGCTAAGGTATACCTCTTGATTCTGTTCTTCACTAATGGTATGGAAATCTAATATGAAAATAGAATAAAACTATGGTTTGTATCAACACGTCAACATTCTGTCACAAACATTGACAAAAAAAAATAAAAAAAAAAACCTGTGTGAGCTTCAGATATCTCCAAAAGTTTATCCAATTCAATATCCTCAATTGTTACTTCTTTTGGAACCATGTTTTTTTCTTCTTGTTTCATTTCTGATGTTAAAATTTGGGCTTTGCAAGTAGCGTTTTGCATATTTACATTTTTCACAGAGTTATTGACCTTACTTTCCAAGTCAACTTTATTTAAAAACATTTCAGTTTGAGTGCCAACCTTCTTATAACTCCTCAGATCTTGTTTTAGATTGGTGCTAGAGCTAATATTGTGACATTTAGGAAGAGATAATAAGCGTTCCCTCAAATTCTCAAAGCCTTTATTACACCAATTGATAGAAGCAGCATCTTCAGTTTTTTCTCTTAAATCTCTGTTACTATGCTCATTAACATCTTCTTTTAAATTTATAACACAATATTGACATTCTTTTTTCTAGAGAGTTTAAAACAACATACTTTTTACCATTGTTAAAAATTAAGGTGTTTAAAAGTTTTAAGACATGAAATTTCAATTCTCCTCAAATTTGCCCTTGTTAAAAAAAAAAAAAAAAAAAAAAAAAAAACTTTAACAAGGGAAACCCCTAAATCCGTCTAAAAAAGTCAAAATTGGTATATAAATTACAAATTAATAGTAGAAAACAGGCAACCTTAAATTATTCTACAAATTCGAACTACCTTATCATGCATTTCATACAAGTACAAGAAAAAAGTCATGCCTGTACGCATAAAAGTGAATAACTCACTAATTTATCCAGCTGAAGTAACTTGTATATTCCAATGTTGCTCAATTCCAACGCTAATTTACTGACATCCAGCTGAAGGGAATTTACCTGACGAGATAATGTGTAAATAAATCTCATGAATATACATTGCAAGTTAAAAAATACAATTAATTAAGTGGTTTTTTACAATGAATTAGTCAAGTTAAAATTAATTTTTTACTAAAACAGTTAAATAATCCAGTACAAACATCAGAAACAATAAAAAAAAGTAATAACAAGCATCAGATTGAAATTGTCAACCATAAAATTATTGAATGTACCGATTCAGAACTGCTAACATCACCCCAGTCTTTCTCTTCTTTAAACTTAAAATGTGAATGCAAACCAGCTTAAAAAAAAACATATAGATTCATACAAAGTTTTCTTTTAAATAAACTATACAAAATAAAAGTGGAAGATTTAACATAACTATAATTACATGCTACTCTCAGAATAAAATACAACAAAAACAACCAGTATTTTAACCAGTAATATTTTGGATTTGGATTTTTATAGATTTTTAAAGATCTTTAAAAATAACGTTATTTTGAAAAAAAGGAAACTTTTTAGTAAAAACATTGATATAAAATAATCTAAAAAATCATACCTTCAGTATTCTTTATGTAATCAAAGTCTTTTACTTCTAAGCTTTCATCCTCTGAACTGCTACTTAAAGCTACAAGTGCAAAAGTGAATACAAATATAGAACAAAAAGACTTTTTAAACTCAATATTTTATACAAAACCCACTTTTTTAAAGCCTGATCAGATCAAAATCTTAAATCTTCTTACGCAAATCATACTTCTCTACATTTGATTCAATTTTTCTTCTAGGAAAATTTCTGTCTTGCTCCTAAAACAAAAAATATCTCTGCAGTTACTCATTACCCTTCACAAGAAGGAAAATTTATGCATGATCAATGTTTATGCAACCCTTCGAACAAACTGTTGAAAACATGATTACCTCTTCTTCACTCTTTATGTCCAAACTATTTTTCTTCCCTCTGTCTCTTACATTTGAATGACCTTTTCCTTTGAAGTCACTTTTACCACGCTGCTTACCCATATTTTTATAGTCTACAAAAATCAAACACATTGGAGAAGTAAATGTCTTATCTCACTAACAGTTAATAAAGATAAACATTGTTGCATTTTACTCCCATAAAGTAACAAAAGAATAAATAGTGTTAATTAATACATTGAAGAAAATGAATAACACAAAAAAACTTTTTTTTGTAAATTTAATGGTCATATAAATCATGTTAAATATTTATTATAATGCAATTAAAAGTATACAAATAAAAAAAAGTCAGTTTCATTACTTAACAAAAATGACTAATTTAAAATCAATTATAAATATATAAATAAATTACACTTTTATATAAATAAATATATTTATACAAATATATACATACATGTGTACTACAGATACACACACACTGTATATATGTTGTATAAATTATTACATATATATAAAAACATACAATTTATTTATACAACTATTTTTATATAATAATAAATTATACATTAAGTAGTTATATCAACAACACTCTACTGAATTTGGGCCATTGCTGACCGAATTTGCCATCGCAGAGCTTGACGTTTTTTATCTGTGGGCACAACATATTTATTTGTTGTGTGAATATGTCGTGGTTTCTGAAAAAACATGTTAAACAAAACTGATAATAATATAATTGGTTAATTTCACAAAAATTTACTGGAAGAGGTTTATTAGAACTATTGAAAAAAATATTCTGCATAAGAAGTTGAGGCACCTTAAATATTATTATATGCAAATTAAACTTACTTCAATATCATCAACTTTTAGCATTTGCTCCTAAAAAACAAGAACTTTATTTAATAATACCAGCTAAATGTCATTCTTATTCATTTTTAGAAAATCAGAATATTGTTGCTAAAGTTTATTGCTGTTTGTTTTATAAACTGTAAACAAACCTCACTAAATTCTGAACTGTAGAAACTTAATGGATTAATTTCCTTAATCTTATAATATATCTTTCAAGCATTTTAAGAAACTTTTTTAAAAAATACAGAACAAAATAAAAATAGCACTGGGAGTTAACCAAAGGTTGGTGAAGAGGTTAAAAAGAAAAAAGGACAAAAGGTAAGTATGTTGAAATTATCCATTATAATAACAAACAAACAAAAAATTAACAAGTGTCATAAATTACCCTCACTCTCCATCTTACAGAAGAATGATTATCCTCTCCTGGTACTTTGTTATACTCCCATTCTTCTTTAAATTGATGATAACGATTGACAGGATCACACTTTTGGTAGCATCTTGTCTGAAGGTAAGATTTGGATGATTTTATAAAAGCTGGTAGTGCATTGTTTGAAACAGAGGAAGTACTATTGGTCTTTGAAGAAGTTGGCATTTGACGAATTTGATTTTCAATGTGTGTAATATCAGATATCTGACTTTCAGTATCAGTTAAAGTTTCATCAAAGACTCTAACACCATCACTCTTTTTTCTAACAATAAATAAATAAAAAGAAAAAAAAAAAGAAAAAAAAAGAATTCCAACCATTTCAGTTCAATTAAATATTTACTGCTCTTTATTTAGCCCTTCGTGGGTTCTTTTTTTAACCACAATTATTTTCTGTTGAATCTTCTATTCAAAGTGTTTAAAGTATTTATCTTACCATACTTGGTTTGTTTTTTTTATTCTTACTGAATTTTCTAAAAGCCAATGTAACTAAACTCAAACATTTTTTTTATAACTTGCCTAATTACTGTATTTGAGTATATTTATACAGGATATTTAAACTGTTTAAAGCAAATTAACACTGCTATTAAGATTTGTCCTGTGTAAAAGATAACAACCATTATAAGCAAAGGAAAGGTAGATGCAATAAAATCTTGAAAATATAGTAGTGATACAGGTAATATTTAACAAAAAGTAATGATGAAAAGGGTAAATGTAAAAATCAAATATAAAATTAAAAAAAGACTTCTTTAAAGTTTTAAAACGGTTCATTATTTTCTGCTCACCTAAAATCAATTTACTTTTGGGTGAGCTTAATTTCAGTGTTGCTTACATTTGAGCATGCACAGTCAACTGAAAACTTTGTGAGATTTTATTGTTATAGACAACTTTTTTCTCTTATCTGAGCCTCCTTTTTCAATCATCATTTCAAACTTATCATTTTAAATTTCTGAAATTGATAAGAGGATTAAAGTTGATATAGTAAAAATATCAAACTATAAATAAACTAGGAAATAATATATCAACTCTTTATGATAAACTAATTTAAACTTATAAAAACAATTCAATGATATGTTTCAAACAATTTAGAATAAACAAATTTATCATCAAAAATTAACCTTGAAACTTTTCTTTTTATAATTGATGAGCAAGATGAATGATTGCCAGATGAAATTGATTGAGCCATAGAAGAACTTGACTGCTCTAAGAAACTTCCATTTGAAAAATTTTCTTTTTCCTCTGAAAATTTCATTTTTTCTGTCATCTAAAATTTTAAACTTCTTATTTAAAAGCTTAAATATAAAATAAAAAATATAATATTAAATAAAAAGTATAATATAATGAACATAAATACTAAATCAGTTAAATGTTTATTGAGTAATTACTAAACTTATTATTTAATCTACTTAAGTTGTAAGAAAACATTTTAAATTTACTGTTAAAGTTCCAAAGATAATTGTTTAACAGCAAAAACCAGATTATGAGCACAAATCTAAGGTCAATATCACTCAAGGCCAAACTCAAAGACCAAGGATCAAAAACTCAAAAGCAAAAGCAGAGTAACAATGCCAGCCCACTTAGTGCTAAGGGTTTTATGAAAAAAGGGAAAAAACAAAATTAGAAACACTTTTTTAGCTTTATTCATATTATCATTTCCATTTCAATAAGTGCTCTGATTAATATTTAAACTGAAAAAATTATTATATTTTAATATTAAACTTAGATTAATATTTAAACTGCTGAAAGGTTTAAAAATGGACAAAGATAAAATGTTTTTTTGAAAATATTACAGTTTGAATATAAAATAGTCAAGCTTGGATTTTCCTATATTATCAGTTGTAACATAATTACAAAGGAAAAACTACAAACCTTTTCTTTTGAAAATGCTCTTGGTCTGTTTCTATGCAATTGATCATTTATGGGAACTTTCAGATACTCACTTGATGTAGAGTCAGATGACGAATCTAAAGAATACCATAGAATAAAAACTGTTTAACTGTTTAAAAGATTACTTACAGGTAAAAAAAATATTCATTAAAAAAAAAAAATTATATACCATATATTGACAAAGATGTCTCTTGCTCCACTAACATTTGCAAATCTAAATTAAAAAGCAATAAAAATAAAAACCATACTTATAAAAATAGATAATATAATGTTATATTACTAATAGCAAATGTAAAGAATATTGACTAAAAATACTTCAACATCTATAGAAAGTACACCAGATAATGCAAATATTTTGACAAATAAATCCTAATGCTATTAAGCTATTCCTAACTTTTTTTTATATCAATGTTAAAATATTGCCCTAGCAATTATTATTAAACAAATGTATTACATTTGTTAACTTAATTCATATTAACAACCCTAAATTTTATTACAAACCTTAATGAATACATCACACACAAAAATGCTTGAAATAAAATATATAAGAAAGTCAAGTTCTAAGGTATTACCTTTCATAAATTCTTTTAACTTGTAATTTGGAATATTAACATAACCAAGCTGTTTTAACTTTTCTTTTATTTCTTCTTCAGAAAACTCCATGATTTCTCTAACTTATGGTTTAAGTTTTTATGAAAATATTTCTATAAGTTAAATATATAATAACTTCTCTTTTTTGTAATTTAAAATAATTTAAGCTTCGTAATGTCAAAAAAGCCAAGTGTAATTAAACTAAAAGTACGTAAAAAGTGACAAATGTTATCACCACAAGATGTTTATTGACATGCTAGACTTTTCAGTTCGAGGCGGAGTGTATTATAGAGGACTATTATTTACGAATTTTTTTTAATACCTAGCGCGAAGAAAAATCTATTCGTTTGAAGATGAAGAAAAATGTGACAAAGATGCTAAAGTAAACAATTGATTTTAAAACTTTATCAATCTTCTGTTTTTCTGACTTTTTTTTCATTTTATTTCAGATATTTACTAAAAAAAAACCAAGAATGTTAGCAGAGGTAAAGTTCTTTATACAAAAACCAATATTTTTAAATTTTAATTTGCAATCAACCCTCCATTATTTTGTACGCGAAATCCAACCTCAGAAAATTTCAACAGAAGGGATGTCGGTGATAAGGATTTAATTAAAAAATTTGACCTTATTTAATGATGAGAGGAACTTCATGTGTTGCCTCACAAGGGTCAGAAATTTTGAAAAATGCGCCGTAACTCCAAAAAAGTTTTTTTTTTTTCAAATCATAACGAACAAATTTATATCAGTTTACAAACTATTTTAAAAAAACTCAGTTTTTTGGAGTTTCGGCGCATTTTTCACAATTTCTGACCACTGTACGCCTTAGTATTTTTTTTACCGTGCCAATGCCTCCTTCCAGGATAAAAATAACCCGAATTTTTACTCAACATCTTATAGATCGCTTGTAATTTCAATATATCACTGTTCTCCAAATCGACTGCCAGATTGAAACCTCTCCCTACTCCTGATTTTTTAACATATAATCAATCATATGCATTAGTAAACACAATTTATGTTGTCAGAAAATGAACAAAGTGCACTACACTTTCTACCCCCACCCCACCCCACCCCACCCCTCTTAATTTTATGATTTTTATGATAGAGAAGTTTATGCTGATTAACGGTCAATTTCCACTCATCCGTTTAACTATGGGAAATGCAAAGGGATGAGAAAATCAACACGTAAACATGCGCAGTAATTAATTTTCAAAATTAAATTACAAACTGCGCATGCTCACGTGATTAATTTTCCCATCCCTTTCCCTTTCCCATAGCAAAACGGATGAGTGGAAACTGATCCTAAGAATTGTTTAAAAAAATGGATCTCAAAACCGATGTAAAGTGCTCTTATCTGAAGTTGAAAGTTGAAAATACACAACTGATCGCTAGTATTCGCTATCTTGAATAACTTTTTGTTTTTAATTACATCTCTTCCTTTTTTTAAAAAATTCATCATTAAAACAATTATCTAATATCTGGTTTATTACAATTTCAATTGACTAGAGTTTTTATATCTAAGTATAGTATATTGAAACTATATGTTGTCTATGAGACAGAGTTGATAATACCTTCCGGGGGCAAAGTAACATTCTGCCGAAATGTCAACTTTTTTCAAAGGGGAAGCCATTAGCGGCCGCCTCCCAAAGATTTTTTTAACCCGCAGAATGCTCTGGTTTCACATCAAGTGGCTTCCACTTCGCAATTTACAGCTGCCGCTATATTTTTGTGGGTTAGAATGTTTTGGAGGACGTCGCTTCGAGGGCAGAAGCCAATAGTGGCCACCCTGATTAGATATTTTAAAGCCAAAATGATTTGGAGGTCACCTAAGGTGGTTTCTGCTTCCCAACTGGCGAAATTTTGCCTCCTATCGTTAGAAGAAATAAAGACTAAGGGGGCAAAATTTCCATTAACAAAATCAATCTTTAAATTGCTTATTGATTTAAAAGCAAACAGTTTTTAATTAAAAAGCAATTTAAAAACTAATTTGGTGTAAATATTGAAATTTTGAAACCGAAATTGGTTTTTATAATATTAACTGCAAAAAATTGACTATATAAAAAAAACAACTACAATTTCGTCAGTGGTTTTTTTCTAGACCTGGGGCAATCCTATAAAGCTGAAAAATGCGTAATTAACGCAAAAAAACAGGGTTTTTCTTACGCAAAGTCAATTTGTGTAAGGAAAAATCCAGTTTTTTTGCATAAATTACGCATTTTCAGCTTTATAGGATTGGCCCCTGTTGAATACGTTTAAAAAAATTAGTTCGACGAAAATTAATGAAAAGTAATTAAATTGCCAGTTTCTGATTGGATCAATGTTTTAGACAAGTCGCTGATCCGCTATATTAAAGTAATCATTTTTTAACTGTAACATTGAATTCCTAATTTTAATCATAATTGTTAAAAGTTCTTGAACAATGCAATATCCTTAGATAATCATTAAAAATTTTAGAAAAATTAATTTATTTTGATGACGGTAGGAATTGAATTTTTTCAAGATTTTTACGAAAATTGAGTTTTTTTTCCAATAGCGTTTATTCTTTACAACAAAAGTGAAAATGGAAAATGCGTTTTAGTCGAACAAAATAATATATTATGGAGATTTTTTTTGTTTGTTTAAATTTCCGGCGTAAGATGAGATTTTTACCACTCCACGGAAAAAATCTCATTAAACTTTTACAATTATCGTGAGGTTTTTATTCTCCATATAAAAATGTCTTAGCGACCGCGTGTTATTTTTTCAATACAAAAGTGTTAAATAAATTACACGCAGTCGCAAAAAAGTTTTAAAGAATGTTGCTTCTTGAAAATTAATAAAGAAGCGATTCCATTTAATATAAATACTGCATAAATTTTTCTAATGTTCCAATGCAGTGACGTTAAAAATTTAACGAAGCAAACTAAATTCGCCGACGTTTACATTTTTTCTTAAAGACAAACTATATACCATAAAAAGACAAACTTTACATTCAAAGACTGCTATTAGTAATTCGAATTTTTGAAGAAAAACAAAGCCACTCATAATTTAAAATAATAAGCTGTAACGTCTAGATAAATCTGGCGATAAGGTAAACAGTTTATAGATTTACAGTTTAATTTGGCCTGTACTTTTGTGTGGTGCAGTTTTTTAAATTTTAAAAGTTAAAAACTGTCAAACCAACACATTTTTTTATATAAGAATAATTGCCACAGATTTTGCAGTTTTAACAAAAAGAGTTACAGTCTCTACTCCATTTGCTGAAATATTTTACTTAGTACAATCAGATGTTTACAACCGTTCACTTCTGGCAGTTGATTCAAATCGATCCCAATCTGTTTTTATGTTAGCTTTTGGAATTGATATGATTTGTTATCATGGTTGATACCTGAAGATTCTTGTTCTTTGCTTTTTGAAAGTAATCAGATTCTGAAACATAAGTGGTAATGTCCTTCATCATTGCAGACCAAAAAAAAAATTTTGAATATGTTCTGTTGTTGATTGATACTTATGTTGCCGGATAATGCATTCGCCTCATTGGAAATATTATCACCATCATTCAAAAACTTAATAATATGGTGTGCTCTTCTTTGCACCAAATACTTTTCTCTGAAAGAAAATTAAAAAATAGGTTCATTTAAAGTTTTGAATTTTCTATGTTAAAAACTGTAGCAAACAAAATACAGGTCAAATTAAAATAGTATTACACAACTATAAACAATCTCACCATTGGAAGCATAATGTAAAGAAAAGTAGTTTAAACAACTATAAATATGTAAACTGTTTATCTTACCGCAAAGTTTATCCATATGATACAAACATTTAACCTCTTAAGGCGCGATTAACTTACGACTTTCCGGGTAAAAAGGCATCAATTTTTATTCTATACAGAATATTGCTTCTTATCTATATTTATAACAAAAAAATATTAATAGAATAAATAATCATATATGCCAAAATCAAAATATTTTATATACCAAAAAGTATATAAATAAGTTTCTAAATGCATTAAACGGGACTTTAACGGAGCTGAAATACTTGTATATTCAAAAAAGAGCACTGCCCTCGTATGCCACAGAGCTGGGAAATTCTGCAAGTTTGCACTGTTCGCGTACGTCACTGAGTTAAGTGACTCAAACTTAACATTGGCAATTTTCATCGTCACAGAGTATTCCATATTTCTTCCATTTATTCTTTTCAAAAATCAAATTTACAGAAAGTAATTTAACATCTTATTGGTATAAGCACAAAAAGTAAAATAATAAAGAAAAAATTTTGTGTATCTTTTAGGTGTTCGAAAAGCTTTTAATGATTCGAAAATCAGTTCGATTAGACAATACTTATTGTTTGATAAAAGCAATAAATAATTAATATCTCTTCTTTCAGGAGGAGGTCAACTTTAAAGCATACGTGTCGTACTAAACACAAGAATTCATCAGCAAGTAATGAATATTGTATGTAGTGAGCCACAAAATGGGATGAATGAAAATTCTATTTTTTTCTAAATTGAATTTAAAACTTGATGGTCCTGATTCGAAGGAACTTTAAGATATTTCTCAATCTTTTTTTAGTCCTGTATTTTCTCTGGTCAAAGTTGAACAAAATTTTAGTTGTTTTGCAATGATCAACACCCATTTAAGAACTGATCTTTTGGATAAAATAAACACAATATTAGTTAGACAAAGTCTTGATTTGCTTGACAAAGTAAAATTCTCTTGGTAACTTTAATCATATAAAAAAAAAAATGATTCAATTTAATGTTAGTTATTTTAAATTGGAATATAAAGACAAAACCCAAACTTTAAATCTCGTCTTTAAGCTGGCAGTGAAACTAACTTTTGCTAAGATAACACAGGCCAACAAAAAATTTATTTTATTATTTTTGAGCCTTGTTCTTACACGATTTTGATGCACTGAATTCAAATCTGACATCAGATTTTTATGGCAAGCTACAGCTTTTTTTGTAATTTTTTTTTTTTTTTTCTGTTTTTGTAAATTTTAGGTAGTTAACTAACTTTCCGAAGTATTTCTGAATAGTAGATTTAAAACTCATTTGGAAATGCTAAGGTATATATTGAAAGGTTTTATTTTTTACAAAATTAAAAGATGAAAAAAAAGAAAATGTCAATTATATGTTTAAGATAATAATTTTATAGTTTAAACATCCGATCAAAGTCTCAAACTTTTTATAGATTTATAAAAAATAATTTAAACTTTAACTTTGAAAAAGGATTGCAAATAATAACTTTTACTCATAAAATACTCAATTGGGAATAAACTTTCGTAAAATTTTCCTGTCATCTCGTTTGATGCTCCAACAGTAGTTATCATGTATTTTCCAAATGACATTTTTCTGGTGAATATGACTATTTAGAGGAGAGCGGTTATTATTTACAAGATAAAGATTTTATGGTCTATCAAAAACTCCTGCTTCCTTTTTTTCCTTATATTGACAAACCTGGCGATTCCCTTCCCTTCTATTCCCAAACCTGGCGATTCCCTTTGTCTTCAAATCTTCTAGCGGTAGTAGGAAAAAATTCCGCCACTAGTTTGGCGGTTGCCGCTAGTTGGGAGGCTGAAGCAAATGGAGGCCGTCTATAAATCATCTTGCCTCCAAAATATTGTCTGACAGTGGCCGCCAGTGTCTGCTGCCTCACGATAGGCCGCGGCCTAAAAAAATTCTTGTGGCTCCAATTAAGATGTGAATGGAGAAGGAAACCAGAGTAATCTGCGGGCAAATAAATTTTTTGGAGGCGGCTGTCAATAGTTGCGGAACAAAAGTGGAGGCGAGAAAGTTTCCGCTATTTATCAGTTCTATTATGAGATATTGAGCAAAAAAAAATTTTTTATGTAGTACATATTAATACATTTAAGTGGAAGTAATTGCAGCAGATGAATCACTCAACAAATACAGCAACCTTGTCTATAAACTCATAACCAGGCTTTTTAGATATATATATATTTTTAATTAAAAACAGTTAACTCAAATATATTTTTTGGTAAATATACTTAACTAGCTAATATGTTTTAGCGCATCAACACTGGAATGAAGACACATAACTCACTTTTTTCCATCACTAAGACTTTTTTCAAAAATTGTGCAATGACAATCCTTGATTAAGTTATTCGAAGATGGAGTACTAGAAGTAAAGGCTTTTAATAATACCAAATAGGGAGATCCTGTGACCAGCAATGAAGGGAAGGCATGGAAATTGGGAAGTAAGGAAAAAATATACTTTGTCTTAGCAACACAATAAAATAGTTACAGAGGAAATAAAGTGCATTATCAATTTGTTTTATGAAACCAATTTGTGATAAGGGAACTAGAATTTTCAAGTATTAAGTGTAATTATTCGAATACTTTTTTACTAAAAGTAAATATATCAAGAACGTTCCACGTTGAAAACTCGGCTCTAATACAAACCAAGATTTCAAATAAATCAAATAGGAAAATTTGTTGCAGATCTGTTACAATTCAGGCGCGGATCTAAGGGGTGGCCATTGTGGCAATATAGTTTTAATTTAACGGCAGCCACGTTAGTTTTGGTTTTTTTTGCTTAAGGAATATCCCTAAAAATTTAAATTTTTCTGCCGTAATTTACGAATTTTGGCTATATAGATTCCTGCCATGGCCACAGCGGTTCTTATAATACGTTACCGACGTTTTATTCAATCAATAAATGCTGTGAAAAAAATATTAAAATATCAATCTTTTATCGAAATTTATACCGTGAAAATAAAATTTGGCCACACAGTTGGCCAAAATTTGGCCACGAAGCCAGTCCCATTTTGGATCTCTTGGCTCATGTATTCTTCCTACTGGCTTGTATTCTAAAATCTCATCTTTGCTGATCAAGTTATTTTAAGCCGCAAGCATCATCAGGCCTAATAAATCGTCAGCCGTTTTGGTAACACCATTTTCATTCAGCAAATTTTTAAAATACGATGTTGTATATATCATTTTATAAAGAAAAGAAATTTTTTTAAGCTTCATTCAATTTTTTTTTCAAGTTTCCAGAATTTAAAAATTCAATCTTGATTCCATTGTCCACCTTTCCATCTCGACGCCATAAATATCTCCATCCATGACCAGTTCCTTTCTCCGCTTTATAAAGAGACTTGTATTCAGTCACCTCGCCTGTTTCAACGTTGGTCAATCTTATAGCGAGAGGATTTTTCTTAATAAAACAAAGCCTTTCATATTTTGGATCAGTAGGTTTCTTTTCTTTCGGTTCACGACGTATTCTTTTTTCTTTTGCTCTTTCTAAAATCTTGTCTTTACTGATCAAGTTATTTTCAACCGCAAGCATCATCAACGTTAATAAATCGTCAGCCGTTTTAGTGATACCGTTTTCATTCAGCAAATTTTTCAAATACGATGTTGTATATCTCATTTTATTTCCGCCAAGATTTTTTTAAAGCTAATTCAAATTTTTTCTACTTTCACGAAGGATCTTAATAAACAGCAGTCATGTGAGTTCCATTTGAAACAAAACTAAGCATTTTATCAGAGATCACCACAGCAAAGATAACGGTATTTGCAACAGTTGAAGTTCGAAATTTAAGGTTGATCACCAATTCAGCTGTTTCTGAAGCCACTCTTTCTTTTTGCTTGCTGATATCAACAAAGAACAAGGGATACAATTTTATATATTGAAACAAGGACAACCTAGATTGACAAACAAGTTCGTTTGTGCCGTAATATTTTTCATCAAAAGAAAACGTATCTGCATAAGCCATGACCACTTTCTTTTCTCCAAAATTCAAGTCGTAATTACAATTTGGATACTTTATTCCATTGACGGTCACGTAAAAATTGCTAATATCACAATGGTCAAATATAGACGGATTAACAGTTTGACTAGAGGGTCTGTTCGTCTGAAGTCCAAACAAAATAAACAATGGAACGCTTTTGTCGGTGATTCTTCCAAGCGACCAGGTAAATTCTGTTTGGCCAGCAGGAATAAGCTGTCTTTCGCATTTGTTTGATTTATAAGGTACTTCGATAGGTATCTATTGAGCTAATAAACTCATGAATTCAGCATTTCTCGAAACACTCAATTCAGCGCGTGGCATATAAAGCCTGAATTTTTTAAGATCAATCATTCCTATACTGGCGCTCTCCGCTCTGTAAATTGCGTCATCACATTCTTTCTTTGTAAAGGTGATGGTGTGTCTGAACCCATAAACAACTTTGTCATAGGTTTCACAAAAACCAAAAATGTGTCTTAAAGGTATCCTGACCGAAAAAGCGCCAACGGATGTAGTGTCTGCAAACAAATGGTCTCGTCTAACTTTAAATCCTTCATTTTCAACAAGATTTGATGTGTCCATGAACCACATTTGCTTCAAACCATCTGTAATCTGAAATCCGTAAGGGTATTTCACCATTCCAAGAATGGTAGTGGCATGACCTGGATAAATAACTCTTTCCACTTGCTCTCCAGATAAGTCATAAGTCACGTCGTTAAACAAATACATCAAAGCATTATTCACCAAGGCGATCTTGTCTGTGGCTTCATAAAAGGTTCCACTCTTTTTCAACACTCCTTCAATAAGAATGTAAGCCTCTGATGGTAGTGTTTTAATGGATTGACAGTCAATCTCAAAAGTTATCGTGCCTGAAGAATTTAAATCAAGATTGGTTGGAAGGTACTCAAAAAAATCCACTTTTTCAATGCCATTGTCATACTCTGGTTTATCACTCACTCTTAATTGATCAGTAATTATCATTTTATAGAAAGAAAAATTTTTTTAGATCCTTTTTGGATCCGTGGAAAATCTACGATTTTTTAATTCATTTCACAGTCATCACAAGACATTAAGCGATTTTCATGCCTCTTCCCATCTTCACCAGGTCTTGGATTCGAATCGCATTCTGTTTCGACATTTTCCTAGTTTGAATGGATGAACCAGTCTTTAAATTTCTCAATGGTCTTTTTACCTTTATCAACAGCCACATCTTTAGCAGCAGAAATGGCAGAAAGAGCTAACTCTGTGCCAGCAGATTTTGCAGCTGTAATCGCTTCTTGCCCAATTTTGCTTGATGCAGCATTTTTTAACATATTCATTGTTGCTTTTGACATACTTGAAGCAGCTGCTCTTTTGATGAAATTTTTAATCAAGTCTAGAATACCACCTCCTCCAACAACGTTCTTTTTCACATATCTACGATTATTGCATATAAGCATTTTCTTTTTCAACATTTTCTTTTTAAATCCCTTGATGCATGAAAACTAAATAATTTTATCAATCGTCTTCATTTACGATTTGTATTCCACTTTATTAATCTCTCCTTGTCTCAACAGCTCATCGCAAATGCTCACAGCTACATTTCTCGATCCCGTATTCCCAGCATGCCAGGAAGCAATACTCAATTCAAGCTTTTCCACCAATGCATTTGGATCGCTAGGAAGAATGATCACTCCACGACCTTTTTCCCCTTTTTTAATGCGCATCATTTTTTCCCAAATAGGAGCAATAAGTTTCTGATACTTTAGTCTTCTTGAAGCTTTCGGTTTATTCGGCTGCGTATCAGATCTTATAGCATCACTGTCCATTAAAATTTTTTCATAATTTTGCAAATCTTCATCCGTATACTCGCTCGGTATTTCAAATTTAGTCATGAGCTCCCAAAGACCTTTTGTTCTTTCATACCTTTCATCGCCAACAATAATGTCATCTCCATCCATTTCAACCTCCATTTTACCAATGAACATTTTATCTTCAACTTTATTCACTTCAAAAGGCATTTTGGATACAAATTTTTTATTGCTTTTAACGATCTTTTCGTTGCTTTTGATAAGCGGTCTAAACAGCTTGCTCGCATTAGCTTGAAAATTTGACTCTGAAATGTTGTTGTTAATGCTGTCTTGATAAATCCTCTTTCTTCTCTCATTAACTTCTTTCACAATTTCATCTCTTTTATCCGGGTCTTGTATTTTAAAGAAAAACATCTTTTTAGAATACGCAGACAAAAAATCCTAAATCAGTTTTCACATTACCTTTTTTAGATTCGAAAGCGAATCCATGGAAAAAAATCTTTAAGATCCTTTTTTAAACAAATTGTTGAACGTTTGAATCGCGTCATCTCGACCTTTTTGGATCAAGTTTTCTTTAGTCACTTCATCTATTCCATTTTTGGTTTTGGTTCGTATTTCCTCCATCATGGTCTTAAACTTTTGAAGCTCTTCTAAAATCAACTGATACTCTGAATCGCTTATTCTTCCATCCATTAACGCTTTGTAAATATGCTCGCTGATCGTGTTCAACTTTGACTCTGCCAACACTTTTATCTTTTCGCGCTTTTCCGCTTTCAAAGACATTCTTTTGTTCACTTGACTGCCAACAATCGATAAAAAACCCATTCCAATAGCTACCCCTTCACACGCAATCGCTACTGGACTAGCAATAATCGTTGACAAAAGCCCTATTCCAGTCGCACCCAATGCTATGCACAATCCCTACATCACATTGTCCGCATTCGAAATGATCCTGAAAACGCGATGGTACATTTTGCTAAGATGAACTCGCTTTTTCCTCTCGTTATCTATCTCTTTTTGGATTTCTCTTATTTCTTGAAGACGGACAATGTGTCCTCCTTCATCCACTGGAGCCGATGGAAGAGCTGGATAAAGTTTTTCATTCAATATCTCCATTTTTTCATTAAGAAAGAATATTTTAAATCAATGTAAGCAATCGTACAGAGCTTTTCGCCTTTTTTAACAATCACATCCTCTTTGCTGTTGCTATTCACGTCCATAATAACGTTAACTACAGACTCTGAAATAATAACTTCGTTCTTTCTATAACTCAACTGCTCAGTGATTTTATTCATTAACGTCACCACTGCAACACCTTTCTCCAAATTCAGTCCAATAGATAAAGCTATCGTTGTATGGGAGAGAACAGCAAATTTAATATCTTTCTGAGCAAAAATCTCATACTGTCCGTTCGTGTTGTAATAGGGTGGATGATCCAGCGATTTTGTCGACACAATAATGTTACTCGGTCTTCTTTCCTCCAACTCTCTGATCCTCTCTTCCAAATACTTCAATTGCAAATCCAAACTGTGAACTTCTGCTGAGGCAACATTTCTAAAAAACTTGTGAGGAGCATGCATTTTAAAACATCTTAAAAATTTTTTAGATCCTTTCTTGCAAACTGATCAATTCTTTATTGTCCACCCACGAATTAAACGAGTCTGGATACCCCAACCATTTGACCAATGATCTGCTCTTGGTTTTGCGAACGACTTTTTCAATCCTGAATATGTCCTGATGCGTCTTTTGCATCTCCTGCTCGTAAAAAGTGCCTTGAATTTCTTCACCGTTAGCATCAGCGATTTTATACGTGGGTGGATTCGTATGCTGAACTTTTGACACGGTAAAAACCTCTTCAGTCCATCTCGGTGTATACCCTCTTTTCAAAATGAGACTTCTTTTTTACGATCCTCACTTGATCACCCATGGAAAATTTTGGTTTTGCTGGTAATGTTTGATCCTTTCCATACAGATTCCACCATACCCTACCTTTATTCTTTTCATTGCTGGCTTCCACTGGAGTCATTTTAATGGAAGAGTACTTTGTGTTGTTGTAATTTTTCACCATCTCATCCAAAACGTCAATGTATTTATTAGTATTGTTGGCTGAAAAATATTTAAACATTCTCTCTTTCATCGTGCTGTTCCATCGCTCAACGACGCAACTTTTTTCCTCGTTTTCAGTGGAATACAATTGAACACCTAGCGCTCTCACATCCCTGTTGTAAAATTCTTTTCCTTTATCCACCCACAATTTGACGCATTTTCTTTCTTCGAAAATCTTTTTCAACGCTTCAGCTACTTCAAAGCCTGTTTTGCTTTTTAACGGAACGATCCATCCATACTTTGAAAACACGTCAATCACCATGAGCAAATATTTTACGTCATTGTTGAATTTTGAAAACGATTGCATGTCCACCAAATCTGCAGCCCATATCTCATCAATGTCGTTCACAATCACCCTTCTTCTTTTAAAATGGTGAATGACCGGTTTATGAAGTTCCTCTGCAAGCTGATCCGTCCATTTCAAATCACTCACACCTAATCCAAATTTGGCTTTGGCTTTGATCACCGGAGCAATAAGCTTTCTCTCGTTAATTTCTCTTTGAGTGGGATTGGGAATCAAACTCATTTCTTCAAGCATCATCTGATCTGCCACATTCCTGCTTTGAACGTCATTAAAATATTTATAAGCTAAATCATGATGGTATGCCGCATTGTCCACTCTGTCTACCGGCTTGCTCCAATCTTGATACATGTCCGTAGAAGTAAGTCTCTTATCCAAATTCGTGCCAGGTCCTGCAAAATTTATCCCAGGAATGTGCATTTCTCCTGGAAATTTTGCCCACGGAAGCTTCACTTTGCTCAACAGCTTGTTAATCGACTCTACCAAATCACCTCCTTTTGTTGGTTCCACATGCGAAGAAGATGATCCCTCGAGCGCATGCGAAGAAACAAACTGGTATTTGGTCTTTCCGCAAGAGTCACAAGTCCCTTTGAGCATATTTCGATTATCTTTTGTCATCTCCTTTTTCAAGTGAATGGTTTCAGTTTCTCTTTTGCATTTAACACAGTACATTTTAACATATATAAAAAAAGTTTTAATATAAAAATGGAAGTTACTGATCTGTCATGGAATATCGGAAAAACCAAAAGAAACAACAACAAGTTTTTACCAAGAAGCATTGGAGGACTCATCGTCGGAAATTCCGGTTGCGGAAAAACAACCTTGCTTCTCAATTTACTGCTCAAGCCTGGATGGCTGGATTATAACCACTTGCAAGTCTTTGGCAAATCTCTTTACCAACCCGAATACCAAATACTCGAAAAAGCCTTTGAGAAGAAACTACCAAAAGAACTCATTCTTGATTTGTTCAAAGTGCAAGGAGAAATGGAAAAATTGAATTTAAGCCCCGAAGATGTTATTGATGATTTTTCAAAAAATTTAAAAGTAAAAACAGATATGGAGTGTCAATTTTTCGAAACAGATGACGATGTGCCTGGACCTGAATCCTTAGACTCAACCAAAAACAATTTGATGATCTTTGACGACTTGCTAGATGCTAAGCAAAACAAATGCGAAACCTATTATATGCGAGGAAGACACTCTGACTGCTTTTACCTGGCACAAAATTATTTCATGCTACCCCGACAAACCATAAGAACAAATGCTAACTTTATCTGTCTATTTCCTCAGGACGAAAATGACGTCAATCTCATTTATAAAGACCGCGTTTCCAACGACATGACCATAGAAGAATTTAAAAAGTTTTGCAAAGATTGCTGGGATGAGCCTCACGGATTTGCTGTTATCGACTTATCGTCAAAAAAGGACGGGGGAAAATACCGAAGAGGGTTGGATGAATTTGCCTTTTTCTAACTTAAAAAAATTTCTCGACATAAAAAATGTCTGGTATTATAATCAATGTAGATGGCAAATCAAGTGTTATCACGACTGAATTTTTAGACAAAATCGTTTTCGACAAAGGAAAAAGTTATGAAATGGCTTTTCTCGGCTTAGAAACGTACAACAGCATTCCAAATGTAAACAGTAAAAACAATTCTTTCAAATACAGCATGAACAATGGAGCTCATTGGGAAAACATTATTGTTCCTGATGGAAGCTATGAAATTAAAGACATCAACGACTATCTGCAAAAGTCAATTTTAAACACGATAAAAACAGCTCAACGTGGAAGTTATATCATTGCAAATAAAATTAACTACTCTCCAAACAGCCTTCAAATTGGAATCAACATTAATACTTTAAAATCAACTATTAAACTTGGCATGAATTATCTGATTGACTTTGACGTGGAGAACAGCATCGCTTCAGTTTTAGGGTTTACTAAAAGAAAATTAAACTCCAATTCTGAATACGAGTCTGATCATATTGCTAAAATTTTAAGCTCCAACACCATCAGAATTCTTAACAACGTTATCGGATCATCCTATGTTAATGGAACCCAACTCAATTGCATCTACTCCTTTTACCCAAATGTTAACCCCGGTTACAAAATCATCGAAAGACCTACGCATTTAATTTATCTTCCTGTTAAACTTCTCGAAATTTCAACAATGGTTACTCGCATCATTGATCAAAATGGAGATTTGATCGATTTTAGAGGAGAGGACATCACGATCCGTTATCACATTCGAGAAGTGAAATAAATAATTTTCCAACACTTAAAAATGTATCAAAACATTAAACTTAACATCTCGCAAGGACAAGCTGACAAAATTAAAAAAGCCATTCAAGACAAAACTGCTGCTAGCATTAGACTCACTCATCAAGACTTGAACGGTGAACATGTTCTTGCTGTCACTAACGCGCAACTTGACCAAATTAGAAAAGCCTATATCAACGGAAAAGGTGTCACGCTTAAACTCAGCAAAAAACAACTCATGCACAACGCAAAAGTGGAAGGAGGTTTCATCGGCGCTCTACTCCCCTTGCTCAGTACGCTTGTTAGCACTCTTGTTTCCGGTTCTGGTTTACTCCTCGGACCCAATTCACCCTTCAATAGCATACCCATTTTAGGATCCATTTTGTAATGATTCAAAGAAACTAAAAAGCTTAAACTTTTTTAACAAATTTTAAAAAATGATCGACTTTCAATGGATTGACGTAGAAGGAATTGTTTTACCCAACGAAGCCTTAACCAACTTTCAACTGATAAAGGCTGCTAAACAGTTAAAATTGAAAAACTTTAGAGGTGTTCTTGTAAGAGACGAGTTACCAATAAAATCGAGAAGAAAAGAATGCGGTATTGCAAACACAGGTGATTCAAGCACTGGAGGATTTCATTGGGTGTGCTGGTTCAAAGACGGTAATAAAAAATACAGTTTTGATTCATACGCTCAACCTCCTCTTGTCGAACTGGTTGACTATTTAAAAAGCCCTGTTTATTACAACAGCGAAAGAGTGCAGTTTGGTAATACTTCTTACTGCGGTCACTTGTGTCTTTACGTCTTGAAAAAATTGAATGAAGGTCTTGACTTTCAAAGCATTATTAACACCTTGTGGTAACATTCTTAAAAAGAACTTTTTTAAGAATAACAAGCCAACAAAAGAATCCTATTAAATGATAGCACTCAGCTCAAAAGATGATAAGAGGATCCTATTAAATGATAGCACTCACAGAACCTTGGCTATCGGTCACTACAAAACAAGACCTGCTCAGGAATCTTGCTTAATAAACCAAGTTTAACACGACATCTTGAAGAACAACACTTTAGGTATACAAATAACATGATTATTTTTTATACTTCTTCATGAAAAATATATTAGATGATGCTTTTTAAAGGCACCTATTAAGTATAGGAAAGGGTTAATGCGCTAAAAACACAACATGAAAAACGATCAACGTTAGCACCCTTAAGTATAGAAAAGGTTTTTTTGTCCCAGAACACGATATGAAATGTTAACCAACGCATCAATGTTAGCATCCTTAAGTATAGGAAAAGTATGGAGAAGTATCAATGAGCCAGAACCGGCATTTCCCTATATATAATATCCAGATTAGGATCCGGTATATACCTAAACCATTGGGCAGGAAATACTCAAGGCGATGGGCTTTACATTAAAAATAAAAAAGCATACGATCGTATTGGCTCTGGAGAAGAAGAACAATTCTCAGGACTTGGTTTACTTCTCGGTCCCAATTCACCCTTCAATAGCATACCCATTTTAGGCTCCATTCTCTAAAAATTCGAAGAACTTCCACGGTTTCAAAGAAACTAAAAAATCGCAGATTTTCCATGAATCATAAAATGATTTAACCAAAATTTTTTATTCAACAAGAATAAAAAATCATAGAAAATACACTTTTATCATTCCTATTTCTCCTGTAGACGAAATCATCAACGTCTCTCCCACATACACATCCAACACGCTCGAAAAAGAAACGATTTTTAAAACCCGATACAGCTGATCAGACTTACGCACCAAATCAAATTTCTTATCATCACTCTCTTCTCCAAACTTAAGACTCACAAAATACACCGCTTGTCTCCATTGAAAATATCAACACCCCTTTCTCTAAAAACACTCTAAATTCCGATGTCGGCTTTATCATCTTACACATATCACTAAACCTACTAGCCGAAACTCTTCTCTTTGACCAAAAAGAATAACGCTCACTCAAACTCACGTTTTGAACGCTTTCCGTCGTCACCTTAATATTATACGCAAACTGGTCTAAAGATCTCACGGCGATTTCCAAACTTCCCGCATTCAAAATCGACAAAGTCAACTCGCTACCACTTTTCACCGTTTTAAACACCTTACTCACATAACTCTCAACACCCACATGCAACGATTCCTCAAAATCAAACACGTACTCCTCAAAACGATCTGCAAAAAGATCCACTTCAAACATTAAATTTATCGTTGTTTTTGTTCTCACACTTATCCCTTCTTTACTTATTCGCAAACACACCATCCTCATGTTATTGAACAAAAGATCAAACAACGCTTTCACTTCACCTGCATGCTTTGTTCTCGCTAAAAACATTTTTTAAATAAGAAGAAATTAATTTTAAATCCAATTACATGAACGGTAAGAAATTTTTTGAATAAAAAGGTAAGTCAACAGAAAGAAGTCGACATCTTAACAAATATAGAAATAAAATCATTATTTTTATACTTCTTAGAAAACTATGATAAGAACTTAAAAAACCGTCATCTTGCAAAAATAGTCAAACCCCCCAATATATAACGGTATCAATGAGCCAGAACCCGCATTTTACATCTACTAATATACCTTAAATTACAAGAAGAGAAAGTCCTTGACCTTGACTAAGCCTGAGTATACCAAGAGGAGAAGGGACCTTGTTTGAGATCACAGGTGCTGCTACTCTTTTTGAGCAACCTCCAGCAATATTTCTTTTTTGTAGAAATGAGGGAGCCTACAGCCAATAATGGAGAAGTAGGTTGAATAACGTTTTTCAACTGTTGACAAGTTTTGTGGCAGCACCATCGTTGAAGAGTTGGTTGGAATAGAATTCTTAAACATCGTTTTAGCTTGGTTTTAGTATTTTGATAAAATCAAACTTTGCTCTATTATTATTGAGGATGATTTATTACAAAGATAACACGTTTAAAAATTGAAACAAGGTAAGAAAATCAATAGAAAGAAAAGAAAAGAAAAAAAAATCAATTTTTTAAATTTCAAATTTTTTCACTGACAGTTATGAATGGTTTTAAAATTTATATCAAACGTTTTTCTCGGATCAAAAAGTTGATTAAATTTGTTCCCGATGACACTGTGGACTATTAATAAGAATGTGGATAGTTTATGGCGTGTTTTTTTCTGGGTTTTCTTTTGCTATTTTTACTTTTTGAAAGCGTTATAAAGGATGTTTTTTTTAGAGTTATAGAACTTTGAAATGGAATGAAACAAAGATAAATTTTTTTAAATTAAGATGAAATTGACTTTATTCGAAAGATAATCTTTTGGAATTATAATTTAAATATGATTTCTGGCATATGACCGCCATGGCTAGCTCTGACGAAGTCAAATCTGGAGGTCCAATTTTCGATAACTTTTTCCAATATTTGTAGTTGTATATCGGCAATAACGCGGCGATTGTTGTCTTCCAAGTGGTCAATCGTTTCAGGCTTACCAGCGTAGACTAGCGCCTTCACACATCCCCACAAAAAATAGTCTTGTAGTGTTAAATCTTGGAGGCAGATTCACGGATCCGTAACTAAGAGGTTACCAAACGTTTTCTTCAATAGATCAATTGTGGTATGAGCTGTGTGACAAGTTGCACCGTCTTGTTGAAACCACATCGTTGTTCAGGCGTCAGTCTATTCATGCTGAAATGCCAAACTAAACATAAATCACTTGACAGCTATCAAAATGGCCGCCAGTTAAAAAACACCTTTTAATACGACACATGCGGTGTTTTTTGGCAGTTTTTTAGCGTGGTTTTAGTTTACATTGTACTCATAGACTTATTTATGCCCCTCGTTGCTATCTGGTATTGTTTGCTTCTATTGTACTTTAGGAAAATCTTTATTTAATATATAAAAGTATACATCAGTATTATCTGTATTTTTCTCTTTAAATAAATATGCATTATTGCGCAAGCTGTGTAAGGGGTAAGGGAGATTTGCACCAGCTGGGGAAGGCGTTAGGGAAATTTACCAATCGTACTTTGTCAATCATTAATGTACTTCAGAATATTAACCCGGATAAAATTCTGATTAATGTTCTGAAGTATATTACATATATGGTTTATAAATAGTAAAAAGTTTATATAAAATAATGGGGCGTGCTGAAGCTGAAAACTTTGTTAAAGAACAAATTGATTCAAATTTTATTGTTGTCTTCTCAAAAACATATTGTCCATATTGTACAATGGCAAAAGAAGCACTTGATGCAGTCAATGCTGTCTACACCGTCATTGAGCTAGAAAATAGAGATGATTGTAGTGATATTCAAGATGTATTGCTGGAAATGACTGGTGGACGCACTGTAAGTATAGCTGTGGTTCGTTTTTTAACAGAAATAAGTATAATATGAATTTGAGATTTTGTTTGGTTGTTAAAATTTTAGTTTCACTTAAGTGTTGACATTTCTTTTCTTTTTTTTTTTACAAGGTCCCCAGAGTGTTTATAGACCACAAGTTTATTGGTGGAGGAACTGATCTGAAAGAGCTGCAGGAGAATGGGAAATTAAAGGAACTTGTTAAATTAAACTAAAATGTTGCATCAGTTGACTATTAAAATTGTAACAATAATATTTTTATTTAACTAATATTACAGTATAATTATTGTCTCTTTCTAAATCTCTTTTTTTTTTTATTGAAAACTTATTTTATTGATCTGGATTTATAATTGTGTGCACTATTTTGATCTGCTACATATGTTTATGTTGTGTATCTAAATATGTATGTAAAATGAAGAAAATACAACAGTTTCATACCTAACAGAAAACATCCCTATATATCATATATATCATATATATATACATAAATACATACATACATATGTACATACATACAACATACATACATACATACATACATACATACATACATACATACATACATACATACATACATACATACATACATACATACATAGATATATATAAATAAAGAGAGATAAAGAGAGGCATAATATTTAGGCTTTAATATTTTGTTTATTACCTGTAGTAATATTTAAGGATAAAAAATGGGACGTACTGAAGCTGAAGTTTTTGTTAAAGAACATATTGATTCCAATTTCATTGTGGTTTTTTCAATGACATTTTGTCCATATTGTAAAATGGCAAAAAAAGCACTTGATGCAGTCAATGCAGTCTACACTGTCATTGAGCTAGACAATAGAGATGATTGCGATGATATTCAAGATGTATTGCTGGAGATGACTGGTGCACGCACTGTATGTATAGTTGCAACTTAATTTAAAATTTTGAGTTTTTGCAGAAACAGGTTCTGCAAAATCAAGTTTATAATTTTTAGCGGGTATTTGTAATTTTCCCTCTCTCTTCAGTGTTTATTTTTATAAGTTTTTTTTAAGGTTCCAAGAGTATTTATTGGTCGCAAGTTTATTGGTGGAGGAACTGATTTGAAAGAGCTGCATGAGAATGGAAAGTTAAAGGATCTTGTTAAATTAAACTGAAATATTTTTTCTTTTTCTTTTTAAAAGTGTAACTATTATTTAAACATATTACAGTATAATAATGTAGTATAATTTGGTGTGTTTCTTTGTAAATCCTTTTTCTGTGCTATTGATCTGCATTTATGTTTTTGCTAATAATAGTATCATAACTTTAAAGTCTGTCATATTTTTGGCTGTCAAATTCAATTAGGTATGCTTCCACCAAACTGGAAATTGGAATAAAGTCAGGGATTTATTTTTAGTTCAGCAAAATGATTGAATGTCAGAAAATTTTATTTTGTGCAAGAATTTTTTTGAAAGTTTTGCAAGGATTGACTTTAAAAATTTTTTTTTTTACATTTTTAAGGAGCTGACTAAAGGATACTTATTGAAACCTGTTTTTTCAATATTATCCCATGAGTTTGTCTATAACATTCGCACAAAAAATTAAAAAAAAAAAGTTTGCATAAATTGCATCAGGTTTACTTTTTGAAAGTGGTTGGCCAAACTGATATTATCTTAATTTAGTCAGTTCTAAAAATTGAGTTTTTTAAATCAATGAGGATTTTTTACTATTTGCACAAATATATAACAAAAGTTGACCAGCGGTGTGAGCATTTTTTAGGATGCTGACTTGTATGCTCCTGATAGATTTAATGGTTTGCTATCCAACATGATTGAGATTTACGTTTTCTTCTTCATTCCTGCTCAAGCATCATTTGAGAAATACTTTTCTGTTTTCATCTAAAACCAGATTAATGTACAAACAGGCATGAATAGAATTTATGATTTGAATTAGTAATTGGTAATATGAATGTAAAAACAATAGTTTTTGTGACGTTCTTTTTTTGTGACAGTTTCGCCGGAGGCTAAGACAGCTACTGAAAATGTCGTTTTCTCTCCGTCTAAGCCTTTTCATTTCTTTTCTTTTACATACTTTTGACGTTTAATACTAAACTAAATAAGATTAATATATAACTACCGAATTCCCTTCACTTGGCCAGTGGATTATCAAGAGCAAAAGTGGTGTCATTTTTTTGAAATGTAAGTCCGTGACACTTTTTTTTCCACCTGTGAACTTTTGCATTATTTTTGTAATTGATTTTTTTAATAAAAACAGAGCTGTTACCTTATTTTTTCATACAGATAAAATTGTTAGATAACGCTTATTCATACGGTACTGTTACCTTATTTTGCAACAACTTTTGTGCTCTGTCGAAGAGCCATAGAAATGAAGCGCATTATGAAATAAGAGGAGATTTGAAATATGTGAACATGAATTTTTCCAATTTGTTCGAGCGGATTTGACAAATTTGAAAAGATTTTACTTTTTTAAAAAATCATCGTGGACTTACACAAACCCCAAGTTTCGCTCAATTTTTTACCCCCGTTTGTTGAGGCTTTTCTTTTTTTATTTTTTATTTTTATTTTCTAAAGACATTTTCTGATAAAAAAAAATCACGAATGTAGAAAACTTGTTATTTTCTTGCTCACTGAAAAAATTATCAAAAAAATTTACAAAGAAAGTTATTTAGAATGTTTTTCTAAACTTTATCCAGAACATCAAGAAAGTTGTCAAGAAAGTTATTTGCAAAGTTATAAAGAAGGTTGGAATTGTTTCTGGTAAAAATGAGAGCGCTGAAAATAAAAAGCAGACTGCTTTTCCTTTATCAGATTTATTTTCCTCAGTATAAATAACAATTTTTTTTTTACATAAAAATAGGTAAAAGTATCTGTACATGCTAAATAGGTAACATCTCAAGATCTTCTTTTTTTCAAACTCGCTAGATCTACTGAATACGTTTTTGCAACTCGAAATCTTCAACAATAGATCATTTTTGTATGTTAAAGGTAGTTCAACTCTAAAACGAGGCTGCGAAAAAACAAACTTCCAAAAACTAGTGATTAGACAATTTTCTTGCTTTAAATTCCAGCAATAGTCTGCAGTCATTTTATGATCTCTATGAATCTCTACTTTTCTTCCATAACTTCGAAGCCTCGGTTAAAATTGTTTTACTTGTTCAGCCCATACATCCCGAAGAACTTCTTGAAACATGATCTAGATGAGCGCCGGAATTTTTATATAACATCAGGGAATCTTTTACCATTCTCGTTTATTCAAGTGTCCTCTCTAGGTAAGGATTGATGTGGGTAAATAAAGGGGAATTCCATTTTTACTTTTTCTGATGTTTTTTATGCCCCGATAAGCAATTAATTTTTTTTTTGTTTCATCATTGGACTATGTAGTTTTCTTATAACACATCAATGAATTAACAATATTCTATTCAAACAAAAAAACCTTTACAAATCAAATACAAAAAAACTTTTAGAAATCGAACAAAAACCTTTACAAATTTTCTCCTTTTTTACACCAGACAATATTCCTCAAAAACGTCATAAAAACCAACACGTATTTACAATTAACACATATTTAGAGTTATTTTTGTAATAACTATCAAAACTATTAATTTCGTAACGTCATTAAACGTTCTAGCAATATTCGCAACGGAATTACAGTCTGAAAATTAATTGTATATTGTTCAGGTTGAAATGCATCTTTAGCCTTACTGGAATTCTTTTGTCAAAATATTTTTCGAAGGGAACAAAACACACGTATATTTACATTTAAACTTCCTTCACTTAATCGTCACAGCAAATTCACCACATTGATAGATAGCTAAAGAATTAAAAACAGTTTATAAAAGCTGTTAATCTTTCAAATTTCCTTATGAATCAAGAGTCGGAAAACCAGCAGTAAACAAAAAACGTTATACTTTTGTCTTAAATGGAGTTATATTCCAAACATTCTACCATATTTAGCGCTGAGTCAGCGCTATGAATATCAAAAATCATTCTACCAATTGTCATATGTTCCACCGTAACCTATTGCAATACAAATGAAATTTTACAATTCGTTTTCGATTGAGCTTTTTAAATAGTCGAAACGCATATATTAGCTCTCCATCTTTAAAAAATGCGTTACTTATAGTCATTTAATTTCAAATTTACAATGGTCACTATTTTGCACAGTTTTGACTCTTATTCTCTAATATATTAAGCATGGTAGATTTCTATATAATTTGTAAAATTATATATATATATATATATATATATATATATATATATATATATATATATATATATATATATATATATATATATATATATATATATATATTTGCTGCAGACCAAGGTTTTTTTTTTTTTGGGTTCAAAAGTATTTTTGATTGCTTGATTAGTAATAGGAAAGGAAAGGGTGTGGTGGAGGTTTAGATGTCGCTTGAGTGACCGCGCAATTTACAAATTTACGAAGTGCGCTTAGTTTGGTTAGGCATACTTTGCTTGGTTTCTATTATATAAAATCAACATGAAAAAGAAAAGAGAAATTATGCAATCAATATTTAATAATAGAAATTTATAGAAGTACTTTGATAATCGTTATTCTATAAATAACCAAATCATTTAAACATCTTTTAATTTTTTTTTTTAAGATTATTTCAGTTTACACTTTTTTAAAATTATAGAAACCAGACGGTCTTTTGTTTTACGGTTGTTTTTTTTAAATGAACCCTCTGTTTACAAAATAAACCTTAAAACTAAAATACTTTGTGTTTTGCGGTACAAATTATTCTACGGGGATTTCTTATTGAGAAATTATTAAGTTAGAAGCAAAGCAATACTATCAAGGTTAAATTACCCATTTTTCAAGACTCAGCCTGCAACTCAAATGTCTCAAGAAAAAGTACGACATGTAAGTAACTTTAGCTTACTAAAAAGTTATTCACGAAAAGTATAAACTGATTTAAAGCTCACTGTATCAATAATTTCGATTCGCCAACTCCTACGCTTCTAGAACTAGAATACTAGTGTTTGTCTTCACAAAATGAAACACAAATTAAATTTTTTAAATAATTCTCAGATAACAATATATTATGCATTTAATAATATAGGTTTAAATACATTTGTATCAATTAATCTGCAATAATTAAAGCTAATTTCATTAATATGCATTAACCAATTATTAGTTAATAATTAACTGCAGTTCACCGATTACGTAATAAATGATTGTTGTAAGTTTAGAAATAATGATATTTTAACATGAATAAATTTGATCAGTAAATCAATAAAAATAATTTTTCAAATTAACAAAGTTAAACATTTTAAGAAACTTATTGCATGAATGCACATATAACTGATGCAATGAAGACATTTATTAAATGATATCAGTTATTGATTAATCAATGCTAAATTATTAGTTATTGTAAAACAACTTTTTTCTTAAGGTTTGATAAAGTTTTTAAAATAATCAACAAATACTTCTTAACAATCTAACAATTCTACAATTAAAGATGAATAAATGTAGCTCAGAAATCTCTAATTTTCAAATAGAAAAAGCAGATTAACTTTTAGTTAATCTTGCATCTAAAAACAATACCAAAGCATTATGCAATTTAAGCTAGTTACAATGTCCAATATAATTTATCAAACATGCAGTGTAATAAATGTGCATATTGAAAGAACTTAACAGCTTATTCATTACACTAATACATTATACTATATGTATGTATGTATGTATGTATGTATGTATGTATGTATGTATGTATGTATGTATGTATGTATGTATGTATGTATGTATGTATGTATGTATGTATGTATGTATGTATGTATGTATGTATGTATGTATGTATGCAATTCCAGTTTTTTATCCAAGAAATATTTTTTAGGATTCTTACAACTTCAGTAATCTTGCAAAAAAGGAAGCTAAAGATGGCTGTTTGTATGATATCAATTCACTCCTGGACACATGTCCAAAGGAAAAGTTTGATGTAAGTGACTAATCTGTTCTTATTAATTGAAATACTTGCAAACATAGATAATGCTAACATATGAGAAGTCAGTTTAATTTTACTTTAGGAGATGAAAAAAAATTTGGATGGTTTTAAGCAGTTGTTTTCTCGAATGGTGGATGATGATGAACCTCCTTTGGACTGGGATAGGATTTCACCTCCACCAAAGGAACTGGTATATACATATATATATATATATATATATATATATATATATATATATATATATATATATATATATATATATATATATATATATATATATATATATATATATATATATAATCACTTTTCTGTATGCATGTTTTGTTTATACAATCACTTTTCTGTTATGCATAATTCTAATCAATAAAGCAAAAAGTATTTAGTAACTTAAGGCATAAAAATGTTCTTTAAACAGAATATTTACAATGACAGTTGCTATGTTGCAAATTCACAAACACAATTTTTATCAAATAAACTTTTTTACAAATGTTTTTCACCAGCTAGAATAATAATTAAATAAGTTTTATAATGTTAAATATAAGTGGCTCACCTTTAGCCCTTAGTTTTAAACCTCTCTATGTAAGCTTATTCCATTAAATTAGGCTGTAATTCATAGATGGTCATAAATGAAATCTATGTAATTTTTTTGTTACTTGTATGTTTATCAAATATAAAAGTTTGGAAAAAACAAAAAATTTAGTAAATATTGAAATATTAATTGCTTATGTAGATGAAAACCTATGACGAAATCAAGTTAAAATCACCTACAGATGTGAAAAGATTACTAGATAAACTTATTGTTGTTAAACTTAATGGTGGTCTTGGTACAAGTATGGGATGCACTGGACCAAAGAGTGTTATAACCGTTCGAAATGAATTCACTTTCTTAGATATGCAAGTCCAACAAATTGAGGTAAATCTTCTAGATTCTACAAATTAAACTTTTCACTAACTCTTAGTATATTATTTTGTGGCAATAGTATGGCATGGTTTAAACTAGCATCATTTTTTAGTACCTGAATAAAAAGTATGGGTCAAACATACCATTGGTTTTATTGAATTCCTTCAACACTCATGAAGATACAAAGAAACTTTTACGAAAGTATATACATGTAAATGTTCAACTACATTGTTTTCAACAAAGTCAGTACCCTCGAATTTATAAAGAGTCTTTGCGAATTGTCACAAAGTCCATCACAAATGCTGAACTAGAAAGGTTTATTTTAAAAATATCTTTCTGTCCATTTTATCATATATTCAACCTCAGTGGTTAATTTGTTTGTATATATGTTTGTTTATATATATGCTTATATATATGTATATAATTTTAAAAATTAAAAAGAGATCTTAATGTAAAAAAAAAGTGAAAAAAAAGTGAAAAAAAAAAAAAAAAAAGATAGTGAAATTTCTGCCTTAAGATTGCTTATAAGTTTTTATCAATAAGGTGTTATTAAAACAAACCTTAAGTTTGGAAATTATTTTATGTAGAACTTGCTGAACATACATTGCTTAGGAGTTGTGAATATTGATATTTAGTTGGTATCCTCCTGGCCATGGTGATATGTATCAAGCATTTTTTAATTCCGGACTTCTGGAGCAATTTATTGCAGAAGGAAAAGAATATTTATTTGTTTCAAATATAGATAACCTTGGAGCGACTGTTGACATTTGTATCTTTTTCTAATTAATTTGATCTAAATTAGTTTGATAAAAAAAATCAACTTCACAACATTTCATATTTTTATGGTTAAGTTATTACTGCAGTCTAAAGTTTAAAAACTTCTTAACCATTTACAGCCATTTTGAATTACCTACTTTCACTTCAAGAAGAAGAGAAGTGTGATTTTGTTATGGAAGTGACAGATAAAACAAGAGCTGATGTTAAGGTGAAGATAACTCTTAAAAATAAGTTGCAATGTCCAATATTATGCAATCTATTAAATCAAGATAACATTAACTACAAAAAACATTTTGTTTGCATTAACAAGTATTTTGCGCCTTAGATTTTTCTGTTTTTTAATTTTTTAAATTATACTTTTGTTTACTTGCGTTTAAAAAATGTGTTAGTACAGATGATTGCTATTTTGTAAAAATCGTGTTTTGGTCTTAGGGTGGCACACTAATCGAAGTAGACAATAAGTTGAGATTGCTGGAGATTGCTCAAGTACCCAAACAACATGTATGTTATTTTTTTTACTCCAAATGTTGTAAGTTGACTTTGTTTTTTTCATCTTTATAGTTTGTAATTTTTATGTTGGATATGTATATATATATATATGGATCTTTTTAGGTTGAAGATTTCAAAGCTGTTTCAAAATTCAGGTTTTTTATTTTTCTTTCATTAGAAATTATCTTCCATTGATTCTTAAAAAACTGGAATTAGAAGCTTATTTAAATAATTTTATAATCCATGAATTGTTTTAACTATATTATTTAACTAGAAGCTTTTTTTCTACTGCATTTGGAAAAGATATTTTTTATGGCGTTATCTCTAGAATTTTCAATACAAACAACTTATGGATTAAGCTAGATGCTATTAAACAAGCTGTTGTGGAAAATACATTACACTTGGAACTCATAATTAACCATAAAGTAAGTGCATAAACTGTTTATTTGCAAAAGTTTAAATCAGGTTTGTAATGCGATCTTAAGTATTAACGCTGTTAAACATCCTACTAATAATTTACTTTTAACTGTTCTGTTTTGTTTCTGTTCTGTTTAACTGTCCTGTTAACTTTTTTTTATATATACTTTTAGCAATTAGATAATGGTGAAAAGATAATACAAATTGAAACTGCTATTGGTGCTGCCATTAAATGTTTCAACAGAGCTATTGGTATTAAATTTGTTTTTATGTGTCTTTTTTTTTTTCCAGTAATTTCTTTACAAAATAGAGTTATGACTTTAAATTACTACCTCATAGACCATATTCAGTGTAGTATTTTATTGTCATACTTAGTTTAGAATAGAATGCAGTTGCAAAATTTATATCAAAAATTAGAAATTAGAGAACAATAAAAAAAGCAGAAATTATAAGTCATTAATATTTTACTTAATTTTAAAGTTAGTGTAATTTTAAGTTATGGGTAATTCCATATCAAATCACTCAGTCAATTGGACCATGTATCTGTGTTTTTATTTCATATTTGGACAATTCCTATTTATGAGAAAACATATGCAAAATTTTAACCAAAAATGTTGACTGGTTTTCAAGATACTGCAATTTTAATATTGACCCTGTTTCCTAAAATGACCCAATTTTCATGCAGATTATCCTTTTGGTTGGAGAAACTTAAGCATCACCTGCTTCTTGGTTGATTACAATTACAATGCTGGTCCACCAATTATTATCATAGACTGTCGCTACATAACTTCTTTAAGTGACAGTATCAAGTTGAAATACAACTTTCTGTTTTTTAAGTTTGTGGATTATTGTGTAGTTAGTGTCTGTCCAAGCCCTGTTATCCCCAAGATCAATAAACCAATCAAAGCTGCCTTTCTTATTGTTCTTCACCTTGCAATTGTAAGCCTGATCTTTGCTTGTAAGTGAAGTTAACACCTTTAATTTTCTCAATACAAAACTCAAACTTGGGTTGAGTATTTGGTTTTGCTATGGTTGTTTCACACCTTTCTTGCAATGTTGACCTTTTTACAGAACCACAGATACAATCGCTTAGTGACTTTCCAGGGACATGGTAAAAAGTTCCATTCAGCTTTAAGACCAAGTTCATTCTCTAATTGGTAAAGATTGTAAAATCTTGCACAGTTTTCTTTACTGTCCTGCACAACCATTAGTAAATAAATGTATTTTAAACAGATTGGGAAACTTTGCTTTTAACGTGAATATTATTAGTTGAAATTTTTTTTAACAAAGGTTACACTATGTGTTATGTTGTTTGATAAAAAGCAGTAAGGAGTATGTTTGAGTAAACCTTCCTCATCTTTATATTATTAATGTATAAATGTATATTACTAATGCGTGTAAAGAAAATTGTTGGGTGTTCCAGTGGTAGCTCTGTATTTCATCTTGAACTATGAAATCATAGTTTTCAGCAAAAATACCAATAATGATAATACTTGATAGATCCAATTTTTTGTTTTAGTTGATTAAGGTATTGTAATTGAGAGTGGGCAAGAAAAGAATGATTTTTTCAAAGCAAGAAACTATAAGTTCACTGAATGTTGGGACATCTGCAATCAGTTTCAATAATGGTGCATGATCTGTAATTTGTCATTGCTTATTGTTTATTTCAAAATCATGTTCATCTGAAAATCTCATACAAGTATGTAGTGTGCAATTCTTTATCAGGGCAATCATCACACTGTGCAAGCATGCGTTTTTTTGTTTTCCATCAGTTTTTAAAAATAGATATTTATACATATCACCAATATGTAATGATCTACTAGCAGTTTTGGATTTGGGTGATAATATAAACAGAGCATTTAATATTGGCCCCTGGCAAAGTGCGCCAATTTAATGTAAATGAAGGAAATTTTGAGTAACTTATTTGAATGTCTGGATTTCTGTCTTTTTACAAAACACATAGTTTCATAACAAAAATTACATAAAGTAGTTTTTTTTGTTTATTGTTTTCCAATGCTTTTGTAATCTTTTTTTCCAGGCATAGATCAATAAAAGATATCTAGTTAGTTAAAATAACTAAATTTTTTTCTCTAAATGTTTATTTTTATATATATGAAACTTGTCATTTCTTAAATTTTTAAAGTTTCAATAAAATATGGTTTGCCTTTGCATACCTCTATTGTTTTTAAGCCAATAATATTAAATTTCCCACAGTTCATGCCACGTAATTTATCTTAATTTATAAATTAAAATAAATTACATGGTATGAACAGTAAGAAGCAAGCATTTCTTCAAATAATTTCTCTTTTCTACTTTGTTATTAGTAAAAAAAAAAAAAATTCTTGAAAGTAGAAATAGTTCTTACTTTTTCAGATTCCTTTTTTAGTAAAATTTATGCAATGTACTGGTAGATATAATGTAGATAAAAATATTATAAAAAAAATACATCCTTTATTGTTTTTATTTAACAATTTTTATTACAATAAAAGATAAAATTGTAATAAAAATTGTTAAATAAAAACAATAAAGGATGTATTTTTGAGCCATAAAACAATTGTCACAAATACTTAGGACTTCCTAAAATGTAGCATGATTTTTTTTTCTTCTAAAGAGTCTATGAACCAAATTTAATACTTAATCAGAATTCTATTTGAAAGTTTTTTTTTGTAATATATTAAAGAAAATGGTTTCGAAACCTTTGAAATTATATTTCTATAAGTTTCTACTGTTTTTCCTATTTGGTTTTTTGTGACCAGATTATAAGTAACTAAATATATTAAAATTAAAAAACTTTTACCTGGGTGTTTTGAGATATTTGACCTGGAAGTTTAGTTATATGTTTATTATTTTATTACCCTTTAAGCATTACATGTGCATTTTTTGAATTCTGCATAAAAAGAAAAACATTCTAAATGGATATTTGTCATTGTTATTACTCATTTTATTAAGGAAAATATTTTTAAAAAAATTTGAAAATCAGGTCATTTTTGGAAATCAAGGCAATATTAAAACTCCAATATCCTTGGAAGTGCTCAACATTTTGGGGCAAACTTTTTTGTGTAATCTTTGCTTTATAAAAAACAATGGCCAAAGAAGTTTAAAGAAAATCTGAGGATATTTGGTTTAAAATTTCTAAAAATTATTTTTTATGATTTGATGTGGAATTAGTCTTACTTTATGTACTTCAAAGGTGTAAATGTTCCTCGAAGTCGATTTCTTCCTGTAAAAACTTGCTCTGATTTGCTCTTAATCACTTCAAATCTTTACCTCATGAGTAATGGAACTCTTACAATGAATCCAAAGAGAAACTTTTTGACAACACCACTTGTGCAGCTTGGAGAACGTTTTCAAAAGGTAAATGTTTGAACACTGATTTTTTGAATAAATTTATTTTATGTTTGCAATTATTTTTACAAAGTTGTAAATTACAAGTTTCAAATAATGTTTTGCAAACTCTGGAGTGCCTCAAAAAAAAATGCTCACAAATGGTACATAAATTAAGTTGTTAAATTTTATTAACAATAATTTATTTTAAGTACATGTCAAATTAAGGCACACTTGTGATATGTGTATTTTCAAAGCATTCTACTAGTAAAATGCTTTGAAAATACATATAATATCACATAATGGTAATAATAAAAAAATACACATATCACATGAGATCACAATATCCTTTATATTCTACAATATCCTTTCATTATGAAATGTATATACAGGCTTGTGAAGCTGCCACTGTTTTTCATGACTCACCTTCAGCTCTGGCTACCAGAGAATTTCATGGCTCCAGTTTGGCTTACAAACTGTTTAAAAAAAACTTTTGATTTATTAAAAAAAATGACTCCTGGCTTGGCTCTACAAACCAGCTTATATGAAAGTCATCAAAAACAAGCAGATATTTTCTTTCAAATCAAGGTCATCTTTCTCCTAAGTGAATTCAGTTTTAGATGAATTTGTATAAATCTGTAAAATCTTATTGTAGGTAAATAAGACCTTTTTTTGAAAACTTATACTAGTTCCCATTAACTTTGTTTAAACATAATATATTAACTCAGGTCAGCTTAGACTTGCTTTAAATCTTTTTAACGTCTTTATTGGAATGCTGTTTGTTAAAATTGCGTATTTATTTTTCAATCAGCATTTTTTGTGCTTTTTTTGTACTAGTTTCTTTTGTGAGAGCTCTTGTCAATTAAAGTCAGTAGCTGCATGAAATTTTTTTTCTATGAAAAAGTATTTTATTAGCTATAAGAATTTCTTAAAAGTTTTCAAAAGTAACATTACATTTTATTACATCAATTTAGATTCAAATTGTGAAAGAGAAATTGATTACAGTGAAAATCAAATTTCAATTCAAATAAATAGAAATATACCTGTGGAAAAAATAATATATACATGACCTATACCTTTAGAGAAATACATTTTATTCTCAGCAATCGATGATAATTTACATAACTTTTTATATTTTTATGTTTAGTGTTTATACATATCTTTAAAAAAATTATTAAGTTCTTTTTCACTTTTCTTATGTAACTAACAATTATGTTTAAAGTAACTGAAAATTTAGTGAAAAAGATAATAAATATAGAAATGGTTAGTTTGAGTTTATATTGAGGAAAATCAAGAAAATTCAATGTTTACATAACAAATAGTTAAAATATATGTTTTGGATTGTTATCTTGTTGAAACATCTAGAGCAACGGCATGTTATCCTCATAACAAATAGTAAATAAGTAGGAACCAATACCATTACGAGAAACAACCTCATACCATAATGCTTCCACCACCAAATTTTACTGCTTTTATATGTCATTTTTTGAATAAAGGTACACTTCTAGGTGATCTTGAAAATAAATTACCTTCAACTAAACGTCCTCTAATTGTACGTGATGTTATATTTAACTTTGAGTTTTTTTCAATGGTGTTGCTGGTAAACTTTTTAGCTTCACGAATAATTAATTTATATTATCAGTAAAAGTAGTTTTTCTTCATATTATCATAATGTCAAAAATTTGTCAACAGCATGCCCAAAAGACTTATTGAAGTTAAAAAAAAGAAAGGACATGCAACAAAATATTAATTGTTGTAGTTAATGTATCAAGCAATAATATACCTTTTGCAAAGAAAAAAAAAAAAAAGTTATTTCTGTTGTCAATTGTTTTATTATTTATTTTAACACTAAATTAGCACTATTTTATTATTTATTAACACTAAAAATTATAAAAATAAAAAAAGTTAAATATCATCGATTGCCGAGAATAAAATGCATTAATTGCTGAGAATAAAATGTAATTTTTTTCTACCACTGTATATCTCCAGCTCAAAAACAAAAGTAACGAAATGCAAATGATAGTATGAGTAAATTGCTTATGTGTTTAATCTAAAATTAAATTCATTTTTAATACAGGTAAAGGAGTACTTAAATCGCTTTGAGACGATTCCTGACATCCTTGAGCTTGATCATTTAACTGTAGCTGGTGATGTCACATTTGGAAGAAATGTAACTCTGAAAGTGAGTGTAAAAATTTTAGTTTGTTGTTTACAATATCACACCCTGCTTAATCTACTACCACAATAATAAAAGTTTTCAAAATCTTCATGTTTGACGTTGCATGATTATTTACAAGGAAGCACAACATTTACTTTTAGAAAATGGCAGCTATAAACACAAATTAACCTCATATTCAAATTTTATATGCACTTCTTTATCATGTGCTCATTTAATATCAATACAAAAGCTACGGAACTTCTTAAAAACACTACATCGAACTAATCAATAACATGGATTCAAACTCACTAACCGTTAATTTATATTTGTTAATGAGTTTGAACCCAAACTTAATATAAAGTATAAACCATTGCATTGAAAAGGTGGTTAGTTAACGCTGTTAGAAAAACTTTCCCATAGCAGCTGTAAGTTCAACAGCAAATCTTGGAGTTTTATCAATGTGCTCACCTCTGGCTATAATTTCATAAAATTTTAGTTACAAAAATTTGTCAAATCGTAGATTACAGAAATCACTTAAAGTTGGTATGGTCATGACCCGTGTCATTTAAATTAAACACGTTGACATTTTATCGCTTGATTTACCTTAAGCCTATATCTTAATAAAATTTTAGTTACAAAATGTTTGCTTTAGATCATAACATTGTTATTCTTTTTTGATTTTTCTCTTTTAATCAATTTCTTAGCATAATAACTTTACTGTGATCATTCTCTTGTAATCGATTTCTTACAATAACAACTTCAGTTTGCAAACTAACAGTCGCAAACGCGTACACACTATTGTAGCAGCGGTTGACGGTTGGGTTACCAGAGTTTTTGTGAAGTTGTATCGCACAGTCCGAGACAAAAAAAGTTAAACCTAAAATTCATCAAATCAAAAATTTTTAGTGATTTTTTTTTACTAGGGTACTGTTATTATCATTGCCAATCACGGTGAGCGTATCGATATTCCATCTGGAGCAATTCTTGAGAACAAGATTGTCTCTGGAAATTTGAGAATTTTAAACCACTAAAAAGTTGTTCACGTAATTAAGTGTTTTTTAATATTATTTTCCTGAATTTTAATTGAATTTTTATAAATCTTTTTTTTTTGTGGCTTTTTTTTTTGTTGTTGTTGGATTACTTTTTATTTTATTTTTACGTTTTCTTCTTTCATTCTTTTTTTTTTTTTATTTTCCTTTGGAAAAAGTTTTATGGTCTCTGGAAAAATTGTCAGTTGCTATAAAATTTTATCATGAAAAATTTTGTGTCATGTAGCAGTATTGATTAAGATTTTTTTAAAGAATTTTTCAATTATATTAGTATATGTATCAAAAGAAATTTAATATATTAAATACATTTTTCGAATTTTTCATTTCTATAACATTTATATCATAGTTGTAAGAATAAAAGAGTATTCTTGTGATGCTATTTGCAAAATCATGCCTAACATTGTGTTGCATTCAATAATATATTTAAGTCCCACGCTGTTCTATTATATGAAACGAAGAAACATTACTGATGCTGTATTGCTAAAGTTTCCTTTTTACTTCTTTAGAAGGATGAATGTCGAAAAATCTCTTACAAATGAGTCTATATTCCGCAATATTCTGAAATACACGCAGTATATGTTTTCAGCAGTGAAAATCCATTTAACTTTCTTGAATGAGACGATAAAGTAAGGAATTCCAACGGTTAATAATAAATACGACCCTTTGGAATTCCTGGTATAAACAATGATTTGGTCGTACCAGTTTTGTTTTTTGGTCAACCAATAGAAAAAGAAATTACATAGGGCTTAAAGTGTTTGAAATGATCTAGTACTTATCATAAACAAAGAAAGCAAAAATTTCTTTTAGCTCAGCGATAAAAAAGGGTTTGGTGTTTAATATTGATTGATTGGTTAGTAAAAAACTCACAAAGAGAATTTTGAAAAAAAGTTTAAAGAAAACAGATAAGAACCATTAAACTTTTTTCCATATTTTTTCTGACCTGTTAAATCGTGCTTGATTGTAATAAAGTGAAAGACAGGCCGCATATACATATTACCATAAGCAGCTCTAAGTTTTGGACGTAATGTTCATTAACTGGCAAATATTCTTAAATTAACACACGAAAGTGCAGAACATGAAAAGTTCCTGGGTATCGCAATAGTAAATTATGGAAAAGATGATCTATTTCAATCTAATACTTTATGTCCAAAGCTGTAAAGCTGTTCCCATTCCCAGTTCATATTTACTTATTCCATTCCAAACACGACACGATGAGACAAAAAAATTAAAAACGCTATTTGATTATAGTTTTTATAATGCAAAACGATTTAACTGCTGCTTGTAGAGCCAAGCCAGGACTGTCACCGGTATTGTAAAAAAAAAAGATTTTTTTTCGAAAAAACCAAACTTTTCATATTTAGGTTATGTAATGCTTTAATGATCCATTTTCACAATTGTAAGATTAGATTTATCTAATTCATTAAAAAAATTTTCCTACTTTGGATGGTTTGTAGGTCCTTACAAAAACTCATCATTAGCAACGACCCTAACAGCAATACTATTATCCTTGTTGAGTCATACTGTAGGGCCTAATGATGCTTCCCTTAATCATCAAACATCGACATTTTTAAGTTATTGTAATGTAAGTGATTCCTTTTCAGTCCTCATGTTTGTTTGTCGAATTATTCATAATTTAACAATTTGTACGAAAAGCTTTGTTTGCATTTTAACTAAATATTATATTTTCTTTGTTTATATATTTGATAGCAAAAGGAAATAAAAAAAAGTAATGAACAAAAAAGAAAAAGAAGGTTTAACGGCTATTTTAAAAATAGTGCTGAAAACAAGAGTCAGATACCACTGTTTTCCTCATCAACTTGCAATAGCTTTATTGGTTTATTCGTAATAGGTTTATTCGTAATAATACAAACTGAAAACAGTTACTAAATTCTTTTTAAATTCAAAATTCTTATGGGCATTTAGAAACTTTTTGTCCAAATTGTGAAAGTCATAATTGAAATTTTCTTCTAAAAAATGCATTGGTGGTAAGACACACAATTGGTCTCGAGTAACATAATATAGCCTCGATGTCCTAAAAGCATTTCAGTTACAAGATTTTTGCTTGAAATGGGTTTTATTTCTGCAATTCTTTACTTCAACCATGGTGCATTTAGTCTTAGAGTTTTTAAGCTCTTTAAACATAAAGTTTATTTAGAAGGTTCTGCAATTTTAAATGTAGTTTGTGTGATGTGTAATGTCTACAGGTTATAGTTTGTGTGATGTGTAAGAAGATATAGTAAGTAAACAGACTAATTTCTTTTGCTTTATCAAAGAAATTGATTGCTTAAAAAAAAAAATGGTACCAAAGTTAAAAAAGGAAGGTTAAAATTAAAAGCCAAAATTTTTCTATCATTTATTGTTTTGCTAAATCTCTACCTCCTAAAAATATGCAAAAAAAAAAAAAAAAAAAAAAAAGCATTCTCAAATAAAAAGGCTAAATTGGCTTTCATAGATTTTAATTCATTCTCTTTATTTCATGTGTTAGCACATAATTGCTAAGTTTCAAAGCTTAAAACGTACTTTAACTTGAAAAGGTAGGACCCTGTTACTGTGAAGTACGGAAAAGTAATTATTTATCTATAACTATTTTTTTTTTTTTTTAAATATTTATTATATAATATCTAATTTTAACTTTTACTTACATATATTTTTATTTTAAAATACTTATTAAAAAAATTTTACGAATTGTTAAATTAAAAAATTTTAAAGGTTGACCAACGGAAACGACATTGATCCGTAGAAATAGATATCAACCCGCAGAAACTACTTTGATCCACTGAAAAAAAAAATTATTTTCAAAAAAAATCCTTTTTGAGATAATTGAGTCCAAACGATGCAAACTTTACGCGCCGCGTTAAAAAGCTTTTTTTATGAGATCGTATAAGAGTATTACAGAAATATCTCGCATGATTTTTAAACAGAAGACACAGATTGATAAAAAAAAAAAAAAAAAAAAAAAAAGGCTTTCATTATGAACTTGTTAAGCATTTCGGAAAATTTTGCTTTCAAAAAGTTTTTTACTTTTTTATTTACAAAACCGACTGTAAGAGTAGGTCTATATGAGAAAGGATATTTTTGGTCTGATCGCAGATGACTCGCTTAATTAGTAGTTAACTGACCCACAATTTTAGTTATGCGGTCATTATGCTTCTTCAATTGCATAATCTGTTACAACATTTATCATTAAATTTTATGTTAGAAATTATTGCGGAATAGATTAACCATAAATTTTAATTATGCTCACAGCACAGTATCTATTTTAAACTATTGCTTAAGGAAATAATGTAAGAATAATCAGTCTGAAGAGTTTATTTACCTTAAGCATTTAGGCGAAACTAATTCCGATTTTACGCTACAAATTTTAAGTAAACGTTGTCGCCATGTGGCGTGTGAAAAGCGAAAAATTCATTCATATATGATGGGTTTACAATATTCTAATGTGTTTTGTTAAAAATGATTTTTAATTTTAAAACTATAACTTAAATTTCAGATATTGTTGACTTATTTTCAATAACAATGGTTTTGTTGAAATGACAAATTGACGCTGTGAACGACTACTTGCTGATATTTTGAGTTCTATGTTTATTTACAAAAATCTTGATTTTCATTTTTGACTTGGTGAGTCGAATTTGTGAAAAATTACATTTTTCATTAGGGAAAGTTTTTATAGTTATTTTTATTGTTTATTGTTATTTTATTGTTACTTTTATTAGACTGGCATTTATAAATTAGTTAAGTATGACCAAAGAGTATCAAAAAACACCTTTGCATAGTGAGAATTCCTCCAACTCTTCTGATGAAAACTCCCCAATAACCATGTCAAAATTGCTTAAAACAGATGAAATTGAAATGATGGAGAGCCATGACTATGCAAGCCCACTAGAGCTTAAAAAAGGTTTAGAGCAAATAGATGGGATTAAAAAAAAAAATCTAATATATGAACCACTTCCACCACGAAATAAAAAAAATGGATTCACAAAAACAGCACACTCTTCTTCATATGATGAGGAGCATCTTTTGCATCATAAAATCAATAATGACTTACAAAGAAAGCTACATAGATTTTTGTTTTTTGTTATACTGCTTATGTCTCTTGGTGCTTTTATTTTGTCTGTACTGACAACGTTTGGTATTACACAAGCAAGTTGCAATAAGTGCATAAAAGGTGATGTTTATGGTTCTGCATATAGATAAAATAATAATTGATATTTTTATCATGTATATATAAACTTATGTGTAAATACTACTAAATTAGCATTGACTCTTAGCATTAATCTAAATAGCATATGCTGTTCTTTTTTAAATGTCAATTGTGGAATATATATATATATATATATATATATATATATATATATATATATATATATATATATATATATATATATATATATATATATATATATATATATACACAATGTATGTTTATATGTATTCAGTATTTTTACAACTGGTTTAATCCTAATACTTCAAATGGATAAAATTATAATCAAATCTTCCTAGTTACGATGATAACATTGTCCATATATATATAACAATTCAGTTAAAATCCCTTATGTAATTAGTGTGAGAAATCTGTCAAAAAAGAAAGATGATGATAATGATAACATTTTTCACATTAATCATATAAGTAATTCTGTTTAGTTATGCTTTTCTAGACAAAACTTATGTGTGGCACCATAATTTTTTTATATTTGAAACTATGCATTGTTTTTTGTTTTATAAAGCAACACACGTATTTTAATTTCATTTTACAATGTATATCTATATGTATTCACAATGTATGTTTATATGTATTCAGTATTTTACAACTGGTTTAATCCTAATACTTCAAATGGATAAAATTATAATCAAATCTTCCTAGTTATGATGATAACATTGTCCTCATAGTTTATAAAAATACATATTGCAATGATATCATAATATAGATTTTTATAGTTTGTTTTACTTTTACTTAACATTTAAATTTTGGGGCTATTTTACTATTAGATGTGTATATTTCTCCAATATCTGCTCCTCCTTCAAATGAAGGCCAAATCTTTGATGCAGTGAAATTTCATGAACTTCAAAATAACATAACTTATCTTACACAAGTTGTAGTAAGCAATTCTCTTATTTTTTCTGACAAAACTATTCAACCAATAATGTTTTAAGTTTTTTTTTTGTTTTTTTTTTGTCAATTAGACATCATTGCGTGATCAAGTGAGGTACCTTGAAGGAAACTTTGTATGTATATTTTATTCTTTTTCTTTTTCTTTTTCTTTTTCTTTTTCTTTTCATAATTGTAATCAAAGTGTAATTCTTTATAAATCAATTATTTTACTTTTGTCAAAAGTTCTACTTTTATTGTTGGTAATTTTTTAGAGTATTACTAAACCACCAACAGCACAACAAGGACCCGCTGGGCCACCTGGAGATTATTATTTGAAAAAGTGTGAGTACAAAGTGCAATCAATATCTACTGCTTTCACTAAAGATATTGATCAATCTTATGTAGTGTTGCCAATTACTGCTGAAAAGGTTATTTTTTATCTTATTTGATTTTTTTTTGAAATGCCTGGTCAGAATTCTAGTGTTTCTTGCAATTTGCTGCTAAATTTGATATAGATAATGATATAATCTTAAGGTTCTCTTAACTATGGCACATTCCAAATCTCTGAAAGTATTCTATAAAGATATGAACAGTTTAATACCATTATAATAATCATCAAAACTCTAATTGGTTGTCTCTTTTAGAATTTTATCATTATTGGAGTAACATGTGTAGGCGGTGCTGAAAGCGGATTGTTTCAAGAAAACAATGGGGTTGAGACTGTTTATAAATGCAAGTGTGCTGGTCAGGCAAAAACTCAACTCTTTAAAACTGATGATTTAAAATGTCGAGCACATTATTGGCAGTGCCCACTTGACATCTAAACTCATAACAATACAATAATTCTTCATAAAAATTTTCAATTTTATTGTTCCAGTAAAATGAAATAATTTAACACATGATCTTGATAAAAGATTTCTATGACAATTAATTAGGGTCTTTAGGCTCAAATTTTCAAAGAGTTATTTTTTCAGAATAAGATTTATAGAAAAATTTGTAAAAACAATTTTCTACTTTGTATAAATATTTTTCTACCATATATAAATATGTTTTCTACAGAAATATTTGTTGTAAATAATGTATATAATCAAAAAATATTTTCTTTATCACACTTTATTCGTTTTGTGGAGAAAAATGTGCGTTTCAGTATTTTTACATAGTGAACAAAAGCTTTAACTGCACGTTACGTCATTTGACTGAACACAGATATAAATGGGATCTAATCTTAATCTAGTAACCTAAAAAAAACTTTGATAGGCTTGATAGCCCATAGATGAGTGCGTTTGTCACAGGGATGTAACTCAAAACTCTGTTTACATCGTCTGCGGACGCAATTGTTGTTTTAAATTTTGCATAAAATAGCATTAAATATATTGTAAAGTGCTAAAAGTATTGTAATGAAAGAATGTTTTTTTATATAATACAATCCATTTTCGAAGTAACCAAAGTTAGAGGAATTGATTTCAACAATGTATGTATGTACCTACTGAACTATGAAGAGCAATTCATCTCTAGTGTTAGAAGTCATGAAAAAAGTACACATCCGTTTCTTCTTAAAATGTATAACTTCTCAAGTATCAGAGTTTTCACCAGAGCAGTAAACGTTTTATTTGTAAAGTTAACAAGTTTACAATTCACGACAATTCTACTTTTTACTCTGCTAAAAATGGCGTTGTGGAATACTCATGGTGCTTTTCGATATGTGTTTCTTGTACTCAACTGCACCAAATCTTCCTTGCGAAATAATTTCACAAATGTCATGTCAAAGAATTCCATGGCTGCTGAGAGAGTTGCAGTACCTGTAATTATAAGCTAAGGGGTATTGCCGGAAGAAACAGTTCGGCTCAGTCGGCCAGATGGACTAGGAGGCTCTTCCGTTTTTTCCAATATTACATAGGTTTTTATGGCTTTCTAAAATAAAAACTTTTATTATAATCACTCAGGTTCCTCTTTTAGTGATATTTTTTTCTTTACTGAAGGATCATGCTAAACAAGGACAATTCTTGTGCTTATGAACAACACTGGGCTGTCAAATTCCAGGAATAAAAATATAGCATCAAGTTGTAACCAATTAAGTCGTTTGAAATTTAAAAAGAAATTCAATCCCAAGATTGATTTTTGGGCAAAGCACTTGAAAACCACTTCATAAAAATATGAAGCAAAGTTTGAACTGAAAAGAAAAATATAGAGGATAAACTTGCTTTTCATTTCAATCGCGTTCAGGTTCTTTTTGTAATTGATGATAGGAACAGATTTAAATTGCAAATCTTCCATCATCCACTTTTATACTTTTATACGCATAAGATAAAAAAAAAAAAAAATTTCTAAACGTTTATGCAACAGTCGTTTGCTTTGAGAAATATGGCCTTCCTGTTAATTTCTTTCAATTATCTGTCTTTAAGTTCAATTAATACATAACTATTTGTTTAAAGTAAAAAAAAGAACTTCCTGAGTTTTGTTGCATTGTTTGCCACATTAGAGTGTTTTATGTGATACTTTCAAGGAAAAACGTCTTAAATTCAAAATAATGCACCATTTTCTTTCTTTTAAAAGATTCCATTGATTCATTAGAAATGCTGCTTGGAGATATAAAAATCTTCTATCACATGCGATAAACAAACTGAACATGTTTTATAAAAAAAATTGTTCAGAGCCTATCCTTACAAGGAATATTCTCGATCAAGCTTAACCATTTAATCCTGGTGGTAAACATTGCAATTTGTGCTTGACGGAGAAAAAAATACAGCTTTTATTGTTTATGTTTCACATAAAAGTTTGATTGGTTTGTGAATGTTTTAATGTAGTTTATTTTATCTATTGTTAGCAGCTAAGCATTCAACGATCAGATGGTTTGGTTGTCCAAATAATTTTAACAGTCTGACTGCCTCATTGTATATGTATTTCTATTTACCACATCACGTTGAAGCTGAGCGTGCTCAATAAACGAAGCGACTTAACATCAGAGTGCCGCCATGAAAATAAATTTTTAATAAAAAACTTTACTCTATATCAAACTTTTCTAAATATTTTTCTTAGTATTGGAGATTCACGGTAATGATACTATTTAGAGGGTTTCATACTCGGATTGAATTTTATTGTTCTTCACAAACCGTTTTTTTCTAGTTTGGCTTGTAATACCTACCAGTTGGTTTTCGTCGTAACCGTCTTTTTTGAGTTTGAAAATTTATCTCAATTTTGTTAACGTGAATCACTGCATATTTAAGCTTTGTGATTGTAATCTTTTAACATTGCACTTAAAATTTTTGGGTCGTAATTTAAGTGAGATTCAATTTGAATATTTGTTATTTCTTCCCTGTAAACTTTAAACTAATATTTACCTGTGGTGTTATTCATTATCATTACATCAAAGAAGTTCAAAGTTTTATTTTCGCTTTCGATTTCGAATCTGTATAGCATTGCCGAGTTTTGTTTGTTTAAAATAGTTTTGAATTGTTCTGCTTCTTGAGTTTCTAAATCTTAGATAGAACTTTAAGTTGAGAGGAGAATTTAATGCTGTTGCAATTTTAAAAGCATTTTCTTTGTGTGTGTGTGTGTGTGTGTGTGTGTGTGTGTGTGTGTGTGTGTGTGTGTGTGTGTGTGTATGTGTGTGTGTGTGCGTGCGCGTATGTGTGTCTGTGTGTGTGTGTGTTAACTTTATAAAATATATTGTTTTAGGTTTGTTAGCAAATTTTTCTTTGACTGGCACACAGGCATTACTTCTCAATGAGCTATTGTACCCCTTATAAATCCGTCACTTTTTTCAGCCCCACACATACCATCACTTAAGCTTTGTAACCTCTTTCACAATGCATTTAATAAATTGACCATAGGCAGGGAGGTTGGGTACAATCATTGGATTATCAAGAAACTGTTTGTCTCGCTTTTTTAGACAACATGTAAGAAGTGATTTGCTGATCTCCTCAGTTTTCCAACTGATTAGATCTGATAGACTTTTAGCTTCAAGAACTACTTTCTCATACCTTAAACATTTTGTAATTTTGTTCAGATATGCAAATAGTTCGCACAGTTTTTGTTAATCCCATGAGATTCGATTGTCAAGGGTTAACTAAGAAAATGTGTTTAGATTTCTTCAAAAAAATATGTTCATTTTTCTGTCAAATTTTGGATTTAGCTGAACTCTCAAACTCCAATGCCCTAATTCTCAAAATTATTTTAAAAACTGAAAAATGGCTTCAGGGTTTTTTCAACTTTTAAGCCTCCTCTACAATAAAATTGATAATTAGCAGTTTTCTTGAGCCTTCTTGTGACTGTCTTTTGGGGTGAACCCAACGCATTTCAAAAACTGTGTTAAGACGTATATTTTGCAATTTTGGGAATTTCGGTCACTTATCCCGACGGGATCCTTCCCATTTTTATGCTGAAGGATACAGAGATAGAGCCTTAAATGGGTTGCCTTTAGTGTTGTTGTTGTTTTGTATGTGGTTCGTGTATAGTTTTTTTATAATTCGTGTAGCAGTAAACTCCTAGACTTCTAATACTTTAGACCTACGCTAAGTTTAACAACAAAATCTTCATACAATTAATAACAATATATTAATTTCTCAATCGAAATATAAATGCTAATGACTCTTACTAATGGTCCTTCTCATTTCACTTAACAAATACTCTCAAAAATTTAACTCAATTATATTCTTTAAATATTTACAAATGAAAATATTCTTTTACAACATTTGGACTCACAGCCAAAGTGTCAATCTATGTGAGAGCAATTCTCATTTTAAAATCTTCTCTTTCTCTTTGAAAAATATCCCTTTACTTCTTTACCTCTTCTTTCCAAATATCTTTTCTTCTTTTATTTTTTCCTTTGCAAAAATCTCTTTTTAAAAATCTCCCAAGAATTCTCCTATCAATTCTCCCGTAAAATTTTCAATCAATACTCCATAATGTCTTTCAAAAAAAAAAAAGTAATTCTCTCGACTTTCTCACATAATAAATTTCCCATAAAAAATCTCTAGATTTTCTCAACCGTTCTTTTTCTGTCCCAAGAAGTTTCCTTAATAAGATGTTGTTCTAGCATAGACAAATTTTTTTATCTTCAAGTTCGTTTTAGTGTATTAGTTTTGACCTCTTAAGATGAGTTTCCACTCATCCGTTTTAGCTACGGGAAAGGGAAAGGGATGGGAAAATTAATCACGTGAGTGTGCGCAGTTTCTAATTAAATTTTGAAAAATAATCATTGCGCATGCTTACGTGATAAATTTTCCCATCCCTTTCCCTTTCCCGTAGCTAAAACGGATGAGTGGAAACTCACCTTTAGTCATAGTTCTGTAAAAATAGGTTTTACCAGTTATCTTTTGATTAGCGTTTGTCTCTGGTCTCAACTTGTTTGAAAAATCATAAAAGTAGTAACAGAATTGTCGCGTGCTTTACAAATTAAACTATTATTATTTAATCAGAATAGTTAGAAGTGAATTTCTGGTCGTTATTGCAAAAACGTTTTAAAACTTTTACTGAACACTACACCAAAACTCCTTAGAAGCTTTGAAAATCAGACCAAATTAAAACAAAAAAAAAGCTTCGTGAAGTCTCACAGATGAATTGCATAAAAAAAAACACTACAGGTTAATTTCAATGTTTTTTGAGGGAATACTTTAATATATTTATTATGTATTAAATATTTCCAAGTAAAAAAAATAAGAAAAAAAAAAAAGTTTACATATTGAATTTCAATATGTGGTTGGGTTCAGGGTTGGGCTGCCAAATTCTGAACTACCGGCTCGCTATTATTTAAAAAAAAAAAAACGGTAAATGCGTACATTGTCTTCATTAATTTTTATACGGTATAAAATATATATAACAAAACAAAACATTTATTGCACAAAATAACTAAACAAAATATTTATTGAAATTATTAAAATATATATTAAATATTTATCTTGCATAAACATACTATTAAAATGGCTTATTTTTGGTTTTAGGGTTAATTTAACAAGCGGCTCGCCAAGTTTCAAAAATTTTAACAACCAGCTCGCGCAAGCCGGACCGAACCGGCTCCAGCCCACCCCTGGTTGGATTTGCATTAGCTCAATTTATTGCAACTTTTATTCTTTACGTTTTCTTTAATATCTTGATCAGAACCTATAACAAAATTGAAGTTTAGGAAAAGAAGTACTTTTTTTTAACGATAAAAATTCTCAAAATATATAGAAAAAATTTTTTTTTTTTTTGACGAACTCTTTAAATATCTCTTTCTCTTTAAATAACTTTTTAAAAAACTCTTTCTCAGATTTTTTCAAAAAGTTTGTTAAAGTACTTAAATTTGTTAAAGTCCTTAAATTTCATTGCAATTTTCGTGAACGAAAATGAGAACGAAAATTAAAGCCTTTCGTTTGCGAGAACGAAAACGAGAACGATATTTATTTTAAGAACGAAAACTGAATAAACACAATAATTTTTTAATTTTTGAACTAAATAAAAATTAATTCAAAAATTATTATAGAACGAAAATATTTTCGTTCTATTTTTAAAAACGAATTGAATTTTTTGATATATTATTATTATTATATAACTATTGAAATATTATGCGAATGTAATAGTTATAGAGTTCGAATGTAGTTGTTCGAATATATATTCGAACTCAATAAAAGTTGAATCGAAGATTATCTTAGTACGAAAATATTTTCATTCTATTTTTAAATTTCATTCAAAGCCTTCGATTTACGACTTCAAGCATAAAAATATTAACCTTGTTTTTTTATTTTATTAAACATATCTCGCAAGAAGCAGTTACCAAACGAAAACCGGCGCTAATGCAGTTTCTCCCCCCCCCCCCCCCTTTTTTATGATTGATTCTGATAGAGAATTTTATGCTGATTCAGAAAAATATAAAAACATAGACCTGAAAATCAACGGAAAGTGCTCTAATTCGAAGTCAAAGTTGTAAAAAATCCCACTAAAAACCCTAATATTCGCCTTTTTTTTTTTTTAAACGCTTCCATTTTTAACGAAAACTAATTACCGCTACATTGCGCAATAAACAGACCTGGTTTCCATCACCCTTTGCATTACTGTTTTAAAGTATTATAACGAAATTGTTATAACGAAATGAAATTAATGGAAGATTTCAAATAAAGGTTGAACGTAGAATTTGAGAATGCAGACAAACTGATGAATAATTATCATTGTATCGTACGCTGGTTTTTTTATTAAAAAAAAAATGGTTTTAAGGTTACTATTTCTAAATTTTACATGTGATAAAACAACAATGAACTAAGTTTCAAAAGTTCTTCTTTTAGGAAAAAAAAACTGTTGATTTCTTTTTTAAAAATTATTACAAAAGTACATTACTTGCAATATATTTTATTCTCTAATAAATCAAAAAACGGCTATTTTCATTGCCACAAAAACTTGCGCAAGATAAACATACTTTAACAACTTTTTTAACGTAAAAACCATGCTATTAATGTATTGCTTTTGTCAGCAAAAAGATCATTAACTTATTATTTTCAAAATAGCGAATATTAGGGTTTTTAGTGGGATTTTTTACAACTTTGACTTCGAATTAGAGCACTTTCCGTTGATTTTCAGGCCTATGTTTTTATATTTTTCTGAATCAGCATAAAATTCTCTATCATAATCAATCATAAAAAAAAGGGGGGGGGGGGGGGGGGGAGAAACTGCAGTAGCGCCCGAAAACCTACATAATGAGTTTGAGTAAACATTTTGTTGGTAGAAAGAATAATAGTGCAGTATGGAAATGGTTTGATAACGATGCATTATCCGACAAATCAGTATGTTTAGCAACACTAGATAGTGAAAAAGTATGCAATGCAAAGTTGTGTGGAAAGAACCCAACAAATCTTAAGGTTTGTTTATTTTTCTGTTTGATAAATTGTTTTTATTACAAAACAAACGAATCGTTTTATAATTTTCCAGTGAATATTCAATAACTTATACGAACTTATTTATAGATAGTTAGATAAATTGATAATAAAAAAAAAATTAAAAACACAAATAACTTATACGAACTTGTTATCTTTTTTCTAGCTTCATTTAAGAAGAAACATTCCTTCTGTACACATCGAGCTTGAACTGATGGTATCAAAGAAATTAAGTGAAAAAAGCACTGGATGAAGGTGGGTGCACTGATTTATATTCTTCATAAACTCAGAACCAGACGTATTCGTTAGTTAATTGTATTAGTAGTCGTTTGTTTTCGTTTTATGACTTTCTTTTATTTCAAACTGCAGAACGTTTTTAAGTTTCTATTTGTGCATAATACAGTTACACTTGATTACATTTTCTCATTTTTGTGTTCGCCTATAGCACTGAGTCTTACTTCTATTAATTACATATGCCTATATTATCTATATATTATATTACATTAAAATTAGATGAGATAAAAATATTATTCGACGAACGAAAATTGAACTGAATAAAAACTAGAACTAAAATTTTTGCCACCGAACTGAATGAAACTAGAGCTATAATTATTTTCTGAACGAAAATATCACTGGTTGGAATGAAGTCTGAGTCAAAATTCCATCGGAATGTCGGAATTTTTTGGAGTTGACAACATTTTGACTGTTTTTTTCGGCGTTTTCGACCTAATAAATATCTGTCGAAATTCAAAACTTTTGCCAATTATATTTGTTTCGAAAAAACTGTTTGTTTTTGTTTAAAGTCTGAGAAACTTATCAACAATCTCATTCATCTTAGTTATCTTAACTAGAACAATTTGTTCCATTTTGCTATATTCGTCATATTTTTTAACTTCCTTTCAAATTACAGTTTTGTTATTACGTTTTTGATGAAAACAGATGAACCATGTGCAGCGGTACAGATTAGAACGAATTTTAAAGAAGTTCGAAAATGAGTCGAACTTTTAATATTCGAATCAAATTACGTTCGACTTAAGAAAGTTTGAAACTCCAAAAATTCAATTTTAACACAAGGTTTCATTCGAACTTTCTAACCAAAATCTTTTCTATTTGAAAAAATTCCGAACATTATTCAGAAATGAACACGGAGTTCCGGGACTTTCTGTCAAATAATCCAAATCTCCTCGAGAAAACCTCTCGGAATTCAAACTTGATTGCATTTAGTTGAAGTTTTTTTGTTTTAATTCCGACAAATCAGATTATTATTATATCGGGTATATTCCGACATATCGGAATAAATCCGTCGGAACTTATTTTAAAAAAATCCGATTCCGAAAGAATTCGGATTTTCGATCAAACACGATCAAATTCGACCGGAACGCAGACCAAGTCACATTCTGAAAAGATCAATCGTAAATATTGGAATATTGATTTAAATTGCATCTAATTTTTAATTTTCTATTTTTATCTAACATATTTGTTTTAGGGAATTTATTTACATTTCACATTTACAAGTGCAAGTTTTCACTTCTGACTTACAGAAAAATAGATCAATTAATTTTCCCAATGTCATTCTTTTTTCAAGTCAATTTTAATTATGATAAAAAATCTTATTTGCTTTTGATGACATTTTTACAAAATTTGACACAAACTTCCCTTAACTGAAAATTTACTGAAATTGAGCAGAAAATTTATTAATGTTTGAAAATAAACATTTTAATGCATTTCATGAAAAAACCATTCACAACAAAGCCCATCTGCCTTTAAACTATATGTACGTTAGTGCAATAACTATTATCATTATTATTTCGTTACGAAACTGAAACCCCTTACATTCGAGGAATAATTATATGCTGACGACGGTAGCAATGTCAATTTTTAAAAAAGCTTGAAAAAAGTTTCCCCACCTTTTTATTTTTTTTTGTTCACACATCGTGCAGTTTGACTATCGGTTTCAATTTCACACTGAATTTTTATATGACGTTCTAGATTTTAGAGCACATTCCAGCCAGCTGTTTCCATTTGTTTATAAACAAGGTATTTACAGACGATTGTTAATTTTTTTTTCTTTGTTTAGATCCCAGCTATACCGTGTGAACTCGCTCCAGCGTGGGCCAGTTTACTATATATAATTAATTTATTATTATTAAATTCTATTTTCTGTTTCAGCTGAAAATATATAATATATATTTTGAAATATTTTCGAACATTAAGGAATATTTTTGAATATTTTGGATAAACCATTTTGTTTTCAGTGCAAGATAGCAAGTCTTACAGAGAGGAATAAAAAAGCAACACATTTAATTACCTTTAAACCACAATAAAATGTCTTATAGAAATTCCAGCAACAGTGTTAAGTAAAACAGGTGTATTTGGATGAAGAATCTACCCTCCTCTTCTAAACAGAAAAAGGATGCAAGGACTCCATCTCCTGAAAAGCTAACCAATCTTGCAAGGATGCCGACAAACCACCGAATTCCTGGAAATGGCACTTTTCTGTTCAACAGCGAGAAACGCAGATTAGATAGAATGCTTGGCTCCATTCGCAACACTACAATGAAGCGTCCTTTAATGAAATGTTTATCTCACTCATCAAGATAAAATCCAAGAAGGCAATTAAGTGATTGAAGACGAATCGGTCAGTCGAGGAGTCATTCATTTTAAATATCTCTTGTACATTTTGTTCAGATTGCTTACTGTCCTGCATCTTATTTGCTAATAAAAGTTGCTTCGTTATTACTATTACTCTTTTGAATAAAGCTAAAAAAAAAACATGTCCTTTCTTTGAAAAAAAATATTTTTTCACTTTTTTCTTCCGAAAAGGGGGGAAGCTTTTTTAAAAATCAAAAATGCACTTTATACTCTTAAATTACACATAAACTTTCCTCGATTGCATATGGTTTCGTAGAGAATATTATTTTGTTAATACTAATGTACACGCTTATTTCACAAGAGTGTAAAAAAATTTAAAATACAGCCGTTACAAAATATTACAACAAAACTTACGGCTCATAAATATATGCCAAACTTTTATTTTAGTTTTAAATAAAACTTCGCATAAAATTTTTCAAAACTTCTCCCTAGGGTCTAAATATACGGCTAATCGTTCCTCATTTTCCGCCTGTAAAAAAATCATAATTTCCAACATTAAACTTTTTTGAACAAATTTCCGTTAATTGGTTAACTCCGTATGTATACTGCTTCTTTTGTTATGGATTTCTCCACCATAAATTTATTAAATCCACAACCTCTATCTCTCAACACATCTTGAATAGTAGACAACATTCATTTTCCATTTCTCGTTCCTTCATATTTTTCAAACAGATTGCTATATTAATTTTTGTATCCAATGTTGATGGATGATTGATTCCTAAAATATCAGTTTGTCTTTTATCAACTTCATAATAAATCTTTAAAGCTTTATTATATTTACCGTTTCCATTCAAACAAACTGCTATATTATTTTTTGTACGCAAAAATATCAGTTTGTATTTTATCAACTTGATAATAACTTTCTAAAGCTTCATTATATTTTCCCATTCCATACAAACAGTTTGCAATAATATTTTTTGTACTCAATGTTAAAGGATGGTTACGTCCTAAAATATGAGTTCGTATTTCATCAACTTGAAAATAAATTTCTAAAGCTTCATTATACCTTCCCATTCCATACAAACAGTTGCTATATTACTTTTTGTATCTAAAGTTATTTGATTCTCAGCTCCATAAAAGTTTGTGCTATAGTTTTGAATAGCATCAAGTATATTTATTGCTTCTTGAAAAAAACCTTTATTTGATAAGAATGTTTGAATTTTCTCACTCTGTTGATGGAACACTTCACACATTTTTGACTGCTTAATTCGAAAAACATGGATAAAGTGGTTATAGAATTGCTTCCCATCATCAATATGTTCCTTTATATCTTCCAACTATAATCTTAGGAACTCGACAGTGCTTTCACTACAAATTTCTGTTATTTTTTTGCGTTTTTGATAACATTTACATGCTAACTGTGTCATTTCATGCATTGTGTACCTGTCAACGAATAACTTAGTAATATTCTTACTGCATGATTTATCAAATACTCATTGCTTGTTTTCAGGTGTCTTGAAATACTGTGAATAAACTTTTTTGTAATGTGTTGACCATCGCAATATGTTAGTTGGTTTAAAATTTCTAGTGACTTTTCATTCAATGTTTCTATTTTATTTAATACTAAGTTAATTGATGTTATTGCAGACTTCGTTTCTGCTTCAGTGGAGATAGCTTCCTCTAGCATTTCAACAGGATATGATCAAAAAAGATCTAAATATTCCTGCAAAGAAACGCTGTTGTTGTTTATATAGAGAATAGCTTGATTAATGACGAATGGATGGTTTCTAAGCACTTCGGTTATTTCTTTTACTTTTTCTTCATCATCGTTTGCTTTAATATTTCTTTTCATGAAAAGAAACGCATCTTGCTGGGAGAAAGGATTAATTTTCACTTGCTGAATATTAGCAGACCATGATTTCCATTGTGACGTTACTAAGGTAAATGCGTTTTCTTTATTTGGCACGTATTTTTCAAAACTCTTTACACTTTCATCGTCTACATTGTCAAAGATGAATAACGTTCTTTCTCTTTCAAAATAGTTATGAATTTTTCTAGAAACTACTTCAATACCGAATGGATCGCCTTGAGAATCTTTTGCGCTTAACCCTAACACGTGGCAGAGATTAGTCATAGAAATTTGTATTTTGTCTGATGCTGCATCCACCCACACGACATTTTCAAAATGCTCGCTGTAAATTTCTGCATACTTTCTAGTTAGCTGAGTTTTTCCTATTCCAGACATTCCAGTTAATATCGTAATTGATTTACCTGACTTGTTTCTTTCGCAAACGCATTTATGAATTTGATTAAGTTCATCCTCCCGTAAAAAAGTTTTGTTGGTGGTAGGACACCGAAAATTAAGTTTCGGGGTATTAATTTTAAAATACAAAAACCATTTCGTTTTTAACCACGCGATAATATTGTTGAGGATTGTTGAATGCTCGCCATTTCACTAGTACCTGTTTTTATCCTTGAGGGGAAAGACGTAAAAAGATATATCCAAGGTTGCTACAAGCCAAGGACACAATCATTTGACATGGTATCTCTGAACTTTGAACAGGGAAAAGTAACATTGTCTCCCTTTAAATCAGTTTATGAAAATTACAACAAAAAAATTTTTCATATTATACTGAATTTGGAGAATTGCATTAACTGATTTCAAAGAGAGTTTATTCCATTCCACTATCCATTAGGCATTTATGAGGAAGCTAATTCTAAGTGAAACAAAAGCTATTTGTAGCAATACAACCACCCAAAAACATTAATCAATATTTTACGCAGTAAAAAATACAAATAAAAAGACGCAAACGCCGAAAGCATTATAACCAATATAAAAAGCGAGAAACAAAAAAAAAATATAGATACGAAAGAGAGGGCCGGGTACGAAAGAAAAGGAGATATGAGAGAGGCAGAGAAAGAGATGGATGGATAAATACAACATGGTTAGTAGTGCAGGACTTTAGGAATTACGAATAGAAGGGTTGATAACAGAGTTTTAGGTTCTACGAGAAATAAGTAGACCGGAGTTTTAATTTTACAAAAGGAGATTAGAAGAAATAGTTTTGATGTAATTTAAAGTGAAGATATTTTTACTAACGATTACAATACGTTAAAAGAAAAGAATTGTCATTATTAGAGTTTAAAAAAGAAATCTTGAGCGTATAGAAAAGTAAGCGCATTAACAAAAAAATAAGTCAGAGTGCTACCATTACACAGAACGAAGAGGCTTCCCCATACACCTTTAAACCAAAACCTCTTGACCCACGATACCACAAAACCCCATCCCCACTCCCTTAATATACACAATAGGAACTTAACAGAGAGGAACCCCGCCTCACAGAAGGATTTTAAATTGACAGTTTTTTTCAAAAAGAAGGGTCTCTTTTTAATTTACAACTTGTCTGTTTTTGCATCCATATTTATAAGAGCTCAATTTCTTCCTAGACTGGCACGTCCTTTAGCAATAATTAAAATGTTGGAATTCTTTTTGTGGTTCACTCTATTTTAACAAGTAGTTTACAATTCTTATGGTACTAATTGTTTGATACTAATTTTTTTTTTCAAAGGGAGTTTTCTGTGCATATAAGAAGTGCAAATACATTTGATTAGAAGAAATCAGAGAAGAATGATCTTAAAATAGAAGGGCACTCATCTAGTGGGAGAAAGTAAGATTTGAGGGGCTCATACATGCTAGCAAACCTTTCACTAACTGGAAATAAACTTAGCTATCTTGTTGTTGCATACCTTTTGAGGTCTTTGTAACCAACATCTACAACGTCACAAAACTCCTTAAGTGACTGTACACGAAGAATGTAGATAGAAAAGCGATTATACACTTTGACAATAATAGTTTGAATGCAATTGTTCACGTTGTATATTGAATTATATACAACGTGAACAATTGACCTCTCTAATTTGATCATTAGTTTTTTGAATACATTATTTTCTCCTCCAAAGCACTTATCTTAACAGTTATATATTGTATTCTGACATCACTTTATGCACTTCTACACCAAAGTAGAAGTTTCATTACCACACTCATCACAGTCAGAAATCTAGTTAGAACACCTTCTTTAGAATCAAAATACTGCACTAGGATTGGAAACAATTTTGTGTACTTGCTTGGATCAGTATTGATGCCAACATTTTGATTTTAGAAAGACTATTTCTTGTACAGTTTTCAATGAACAAAGATATCACATTAGTTACTATGGCAATTTTAGTTTTGGCACTTGAAAAAATTTTAGCAATTTTAGTGTCACTAAAAATCTCTGGTGTGAGTTTAATAGTGCATGAAATTGAATTGTATGAATGGTGATGCTTCACACAGTGAAATGAAAAAGTGGCTTCTGCTGCCGCTACTTAGTGGCCTTCAGATTGACCAAAATAAAATCTTTTGCCTCCACTACAGATGGAAAGGTACGAACTACAAGAGAAATATAAAACATTATTTTAGAGTTTATTACATTTTTCAAGAACAAACGTTCATGACAGAATAATAGGGCAGCATATCAGCACCACGTTTAACCTAGGTTAAAATGTCAAGGTTAGAAAGCTTCGTATTTTGTCTTTCGTTTTAAGTTTCAATTTACGTTTCTCTGTTCGCGACATTTTGCAAAGATGCAATGAATGTAAACAAATAAGTAACTTATCTGTTGTAGGACATTTGTAAATTAAATTAAATTACATTTGTAACTTAAATCTATCACACATTTTATTAAAAAAACCATTTTATTAAATTAATTTCATGCTTAAGATGCTTTCATTTGAATATTTTAAAAGTTTATTTAAAGAACCTACGAGTCAAATATATTTTCAAATTCAAAACTGAAATGATTAAAGAGAAAAAAATAAAAATAGAATAAAGAATAAAATAAGAACAAAATTTCTATAGCGTAAGAAGTTTATGCAACAGAGGCCATTGGGAAGAGCGAACGCAAAATTTTGTGCGAGGACAACAAATTAATTGGAACGGCAAGTTTTGAGTCCTAGTACATAAATATGCCATTTTTTGCACAAAGTAAACAAGTATGGGAATAATAAAATTTTGATATTGTTCTACATCCAGCGTGGCATTTTAAATGCATGAAATTTCAGGTTGCTACCATGGGGGTAATATGGGATACCCAAGCTGAGGTAAAATGGGTTACTCTCTCAAACTAGCCTTTTGTTTTAAATGTCTCACAGATCTAGATCTACATTATCATATTTATTAAAATTTATGATTGATGAGATGAATATTCTAGATCTAATGATCTATCTAGAATTCTATTTCTAGATCTTTTATATAGACCTAGATCTAGACCTAGTATATCTATAGATCTACATTAGTAATATGGTTAGACTTGATCTAATCTAGGTCTACTCTAGAAATCTAGATTAGTAAATCTAAATTTTTTTATTTAACAGCTGATGGACTCTAGAATTAGATTTAATGTAGGTTTTTAGATCTATATTACCAGAAGGGCATCAGAATTACCTGGAGTGTTGTCTCGATAGTTCTATTTTTAAAAGCTGCTTCCTGCCCCCCCCCCCCCCCCTGCGGGCCTAGAATATCATATTCTTTATTTTGTGAAGGAACATCCTAAGCAACGTAAAATAAAAAAAATATACCAACATGAATTTTACTTATTTTTTTGTCCAGAATCTTGATTCTCAAAGAATGAGACCTATATGCGTTTTAAACATTTTTTTGTTTATTTAAATAGATACCACAAACATACATCCAGAAAATTACGAGAAAGCACTTGACAACTGACGTAATAGCTGCAGCAATTACTGCAGTTAGAGAAAAAAAGCGCTAATTACTATAAATGTCAAGTAAAATTAAAAGCCAGCAAACCTTTTTGTGATCCTAGAACAAATTTAGAACACAAGGTTAAGTCTATTGACACACCACTCCATGAAGTAGTGAATGTTCCCTTGGAGAACGCCAATATTGTCACCTCGTATTGAAGTGGACTTGGTCACTTACATAAATGAAATGAAAGCAAAACTATTTGGTCTAACTTGCACTGATATGCGAAGAATGAGTTATCAGCTAGCTAAAATAAACAATAGATAAACGACATTGCGGAGGTCATAACCAACCACTGTTCATTGTTTCTGGCAAAATGAAGTTGGTTGCCCCCTCAGGCATGTCTTGGAAATAGTCAGAGAGGCCCTGTGTGTGTATATATGCATACATACAGGGCTTATTTATTTGTTTATTTATATATATATATATATATATATATATATACACCTTAACCCCAAAAATACCAATTTTCATGATTTTCAATACCACCAAACATAGATTTTTGAGAGGTAGGAAAAAAAACCCATTAATTTTTAAACAAAAAATTAGGCCTATATGTATAAAGCAGAAAAAAAAATTTGAAAAAAATAAAGTTACCTCTCCCTCAAGACGCCCAAAAATGACCACTTTTCGGTCATTTTTTTCCCTAAATTATTAGCTTGAGGAAGGGGGGGGGGGGGGGTCAAAAGTGATCCGATAGCGTTCAAACTTTTTGAGGCTCACTTTTTATACATTTACCCCAACTTTAGGGGGTATGGTTTTTTATATTTGAAAATTTACCTTTTTTGACTACCCCTACTTAACATGAAAGGCACAAAAAACCTACTTCGTTCGCATTCACTGACCAAATCCTTTCGGTTATAAAAAATTAATCCAGTTTTCATATCTAGCCATTTCTTTAATGGATTATTCTTACGCCATTTGTTTAGTATCTGAATAGTTTGTTCTCGCGTAGTTTCAAATTCCTCTTTTACATTATCGATTGCTGAGTCATCAATCAAAAGGCATCGAGCAAATTTTTCCCAATCGTAAGTCAGAAAATCCGCAAGCGTCGTAAATACATCTTGTGGAAATTTTTCAACTAAGAGAGACAGTTTTTTTAAAAAAAAATTGAAAATCTGTCTTATCTGGGAAACTTAAAGTATAAATCATTACCCTTAATATCATCGAACTCATTCTCCATGACAACGTGGTCTGTAAAAGTTGTCCTACAAAAAATTGAAGTTCATTATTGGTAATGATAAATTGAATTGAAACACTCCAAAATAAGTCAAAAAAATTTTTTCGCAGAAAATAAAAGATGGAAAAATGTGCTGTTGTAATGTTGTATGGAAAACGGTGCTGTTGTAAAAAAATTCACTAATTTACCGTGGCGTGACCTAACAAAGTCCTATGCTTTAAGAAAGTCCTAATGTAACAAATTTTTTATTGTAAAATAAATATTCCGGGAAAATATTCTTTTAACTTTAATTAGATATCTATTTATTATTTAAAAATTATAAAATATAAGTAAACATTTTATAATATACAAAATATATCATTTGTTTCGTTAGGAATTTTTTATACCATAGGATATTGTTAGGTCACACCACGGTAAATTAGAAAGTTTTTTGCAGGCAAATATTCCATTTGATATATTCCAAACATGTTTTTTTGAAACCCGATAAGTCACTGTACTAAAACCATTGGGAAAAGAAATTAAACTATTTTTCATTTCGATAAAATAAAGTTTTGTACTCCAGCTGTTGCTCCATATCTACCAATTAATTAGGCACCGGCGATTTGGTTCGTAAAATCCGATAAAAATGCAATCCGTCTTATTTTACGAAATAAACCGTCTAATCGTTAAATACTTTACAAATCATAATCCGAAAATTAATTTACAAACTACAAGCGGACTTTTATTTTGCGGACTCTCTTTGATGTTCGGATTGTTAATCCGAAAAATAAATTCGAATTAATATAATTTGAATTCACTTTACGAATTACATCAATCGCAGTCCGTTAATTAAATTGTGCGGTCCGAAAAATTGCATTTTAACCCGTTGACGGACACTTGCGTCTAAAACCGTCAAAGCGAAGTTCACTATGTGGCATGACAGTTATAGCTGCAACCTAATTAAAAGTACTGTATTAATCAAAATTGAGTTTATTTAAACAGAAAAAGACGTGATTTTACAGAGAATTTTAAATACGTTACTCAAAATAAACCACAAAGCACTCATTGCATCCAGGCTCCAATTTTCACCTTGGCTGTATATCATTGAAGTCAGCACAGTATCACAACTTGTAAAAGCAACAGAAAGTGTTGATGTCAAGAAGAGCTAGATTAAGCTATTTTATTGCCCATGGCTCAAACCCACATCGATACCCTCTTCTACCCTGAGCCCTTGATCTTTCACTGACCGTGACCGCTGGTATCTTCAATATAATGCAAAGAAAACAGTTGTTAACAAATATATTTGTAGTTTGTACTGCTATCACTCATATAAAACCTGCAATAAAGTATTTCTGTATTAAAATTAATTGTTAATAAATTTTGAAATAACCATTGACAAAAATACTTTATTTTTTTTGAAGATGAAAAAATCAAAAAGATATTGTTACTTACATTTTAAAAGTTTTTTATTCTAGATTTATGTCTAGAAAGGTTTTTGAGTATATCGTCAAAGTTAATTTTGCGCAACATATCTGCCGCGATCATCAACAGGAAAACTGAATTGAGCCTTTTTGTTTCCTCGTTGATCTATTTATATTTTTTTGTACATTTCAACTGAGAAAAAGAAGCTCAGTTGAACAGTTAGTACTCATAAATGTTAAAATATGTGCAAGTTGATTTCAACATTTGGAAAGGCACACTCGATGTTATCTCTAACAACTACTTTGTATAATTCTCCATGATTGAAGGTGTTGTTTTCCAATTTTCATGCAGGAAGCTTGTGGCTAATATATGAATGAAACTCTTGTAGTTCAGTATATAAATTTTTTTTCCAGATATTTAGGATAACCATTTATTAGTTCTTCACAACACTAAGATGTTCGTGATAGTGATACATCGACCAAACAAGAAAATCCTCGTCTACTTATTTCTGTCTCAAGCTTGTCAACAATGGTGTTGAATGCAGATGTACGAAACTTGTTTATGGTATTCAGAGACACCTCAAGGGCATCACCATCAATGTGCCCAAGGCACTTGCCTTATTTGCCTAATGGTTAATCCAGGTCTGCTACTATTCTTCACTTACATCTATTATGGTAATCTATTACTCTATTATTTAATTTAAAAGTTAAGAATTTTCGAACTGAGTTTTACTGAGTTTTTGCTGATTTTTTTTTTGCTGATAGAATTCCATTTCGCTTTGCGGATTGCTGCAATTAGCGGATTGGTCTGTAAAGCCAAAAAAAGTCTGTAAACCGAAAATGTAATTCGATCAGTGTTTTCGGATTAAATACGATTTATTGTGAAATTACGCAAAAATATCGCTCGATAATGCGTAAATCTCGAAATATATCGGAGAGTGCGTGAAATTCTCCTCATCGGCCTCGGACTACATCGCACCTCCGATGTGATACCATTCCTCACCATCGCATCACATCGGAGTCACCTTTATAAACTATTTCTCACATCGGGATTTACGCATTTACGCAATTTCCGATGGCAGAATGCTCTACATTTTAGTCACTTTTTCTTGTTTACGGATCGCGTTCCGGTTTAGGAATCAGATGACATGACATTTATCTGTACAAAGTGACTTTTAATTAAAAATTCTACTGAGATAACGATTCGCTTTAGAGGTAGATAGCTGTTGCTTTTTTAGATTAACTAATATTAAGAAAGAATTCTTTTTTCTTTTTCTTAAATTGTATTTAAGGGAATCCAAACATACAATCTTTAAGGAAGGATACAATAATAATAATACAATAGTAATAATAATATTATTATTGTTATTACTATTGTATTATTATTATTATTGTACAATAATAGTAATAATAATAATTGTTATTATTACTATTGTATTATTATTATTATTGTATTATTATTATTATTTTTATTATTATTATTACTATTATTATTATTATTATTATTATTATTATTATTATTATCATTATTATTATTATTATTATTACTATCATTATTATTATTATTATTAGTATTATTATTATTATTATTATTATCATTATTATTATTATTATTATTATTTTTGAATAAAATAACCTCGTGATGTTGATTTATTTCGCTACTGTTTTTTAAACTCATTTATTTGAAATAAGGTTTCAAAAAGTAGTGTTAACCACGATTAAAACAAGTTTTACTTTTGGTGTGAATGGGGTATCTGTCGGATTCGTCGAAAATTTTTGGTCTCGCTTAAGCAGTCACATCAACTTCCTTTTAGTTATTAAAGATAACAGTAATAGAACCAAGTTTTAAGCTTAATTTTATGTAGTTAGACATTCCTAATATTTTAAGAAATAACGCTGATGATGATATAAAATTTGAGATCTTTTACTAAACTACTTTAGTACATGTATAGCTAGAGGTATAATAAAAAGTGGTGGAACACTTCGCTTTTTACGTAAAAATTATGGATTTTACAGCAAATTTGATAAATCCGTTGTACGCATTTTTTATAGGATTACAGTCTTGAAAATTACGTAATTACGAAATATTTTATTTTACGCAAAAGGTTTCTGTAGCTAAGCATTTTTTGGCGTAACAAGCTTTATAGGATTGGGCCCAAGCTTTAAGCCTAATTTCATATAAACTTTCTTAACATTTTAAGAAATAACGCTGATGATGATATAAAATTTGAGATCATTTACTTAACTACTTCAGTGCATGTATAGCTAGAGGTATAATAGATGATACAAAATATCAACTAGTTTTGTTGCTACCTAGAGCACAATGGTTTCATGTCCAGGAAACTACTCTATCCACTATATTGCTGCAGACTTCCAGTTTATGAATAATGTAGAACTTTCAATTTTGGCTTGCTCCATCAGAGCAAAGTCAATTTATGGCAAACTGCAAGAATAGCGAAGTATTTAATTTTAACATAATATTTTAGAAAAGCTTTTGGATAATCACTCAAAAGCCTTGTTGTTTAAAATCTTTTTTTGGTTATTTTAAGGGTGTTTTGAGGATGCAGGAAGATCTTATAAATATAGATTTAGTGGATGAACTTGAAAGGGCGGGTGTGGGGTGGTAGTGTTCGCCACCACCACCCCTGGAAGCAATAATCCCTCCGCTAGTAATCGCCATCAAAATTTTTTTTTTAAAAATTGACTTTTTTTGTCCATATTATAAAATATAAACTGTGACATAAGTCAATACGCGTATGACTCAATTTCATTTAAAAATAGCCACGTAATAAGCAGTTAAATCTTTGCCAGTCTTCGCCACACTCACTTGCTAGTGGTCGTCACCGTTGATAATTCCTTTTTAATTTGTTATAAATTTTTGTTTTAAGATTAACGAAAGAAAAAATTAAAGTATATAATTGAAAAGACATGATATATTTTTGAATTAAATCATTAAATAGGTGTCGTAGTTGTCGTCGTCGTATAGAAGTATTTTTTGTATTAAATCATTAAATAGGTGTCGTAGTTGTCGTCGTCGTATAGAAGTATTTTTTGTATTAAATCATTAAATAGGTGTCGTAGTTGTCGTCGTCGTATAGAAGTATTTTTTTTTTAATTTTTTGATTGTTAATATTTTGCGTTGTTTATTTTCTATTTTCAGACTTTCTTAATGATTTTTAAACAATTTTTAAGCCAATTTTACATTTAAAATTGGGTAGCTACTAAATTTAAACTTAAAAGTATTATTTAAATTTTAAATATTTTGTTTAAATAATCAAAGTAAAAATGAATAATATTATATCTATTAACCTTTCACTATCTGATAACCTTTGCTATAAGTTCTTACTGCCTAGGTAGCTACATACTTTAATTATTTTTTAGCAGTCGAAGAAGTGCAACTGTTGCATTCCTAGAACAACCTTGAGAGACAAGATTTTTGGAAAAGTTCCTATGGTCAAAAAAAAGGGCCCTTGCACCTTTTTGACTAAAACTGAGGAACGAGTTTAAGTTAACTATATAATCAATGCACAAAGGAGAGCTCATCCTATCACCTAAGACACTATCATTTCACTTGTGTCCCGTCTATTGTCAGATGAATGTTTGATGGGGAAAATAAGCAGAGACAGACCTCACCAATTTGGTAGATCAAGGTTGTTAAAACCTAGAGATAAATGGTAATGTGTCACAACAAATAATGAAACAGTTGTTTTGCGGACATTAGAAGCTAATTGGCGGAGAAAGACAATCTAGGTATCCTATATGAACCCAAGCGCAATTTTAACTTCGATGAGTCCGAGTTTCAATTTTCACCCGAAGCTGGAAAAGTTTTGGCTGAAAGTGGATTATGTTCCTTTTGCTTTGGTAGCTGAAGATAAAGAAAGAATTACAGTTTTTGGTTTGTAAATTTATATTAAATTTATTGCTCATCTTTCTGTTATTTTTTTTAATGGTTTTATTATTTATAATGCAGCAATGTAAATTGCTTTTAGTTTTACATATTTTAGAGAATGATAGCTCAGCATGAGAGCAAAACATGATAGCATGATAGCTTAGCTTACTAACTTTTCTTTACAATTTTCTTTGCACTTTTACAACCCTGCTATTTTAAAGGACCTCATGATGGAATAAGCGATGCCATAAAATAAACAAAAAAAAAAAAATTATCAGGACGTTTCTTCCTCTATGATTTTCTGGAACTTTAAAACTTTGTGGTATATATTGACTGAAAGCTAAGTAAGGAAAAAATACTGAATACTTGACGACTACTATTGCAGTCAATATCTGCAGTTCCATCAATCAATTCAATAGTTTTTTTTTTAATATAAAGCGGTTTATTAGAAAGTATTAGTTAAATACTAAAAAATTATATTTAACTCATGTTATTTAAGATAAATTTTATTGTAAAAAAAAAAATAAAGCCGATGGCTTTGCTCCTAAATCAGTACACTTATAAGTCTTTCCAAAGGATTTCTTAGATACCTTTTGGAAAGCCAGTCATGCTGGTCTGGATTATTTCATGTAAAAATTAACTTTATGCTTGATGTGATATCTGGCAAAAAGTCATCTACACTTAGTCAAATTAAGGAAGGTTATACTGCTGTACGCATCAAAAAAAAAAATCCAGAAAAAGTGTTTTGAATCGGAAAGAAAGCAATTTCATGATTTTTTTAATTGCAAACTCAAACCAAATTATTGAAAGTTTTATATGAAAAATTGGCAATTCACAACCTGTATATAAAAAAAAGTTTGTTTAAAAAACATGTGTAAGTAAAAAACCAGTTTTCACCAAATGCTTTTCAGTTACTGTTTTGAAAAGGAACTAAAATATTTATTTTTATATATTCTTCTTTATACATTCAAAATAAAATGAATTCAATACCTCTTTAATACACTACAGAAATAAATTCACGAAATAAAAAATTACAAAATATTTAAAGGCATAAAGCGAGTATAAAAGTAAAAAATATATCAAATTCTATTTACAAATTATTATAGTGATTTACGAAACATTGCCATTTTAAAATGTCTACAACTTTACAGTTTGAAAAAGAGTAAAAACTTCTAGGAATAGCTAACACTAAGGCATTTTTAATAACTGCCAACGACAGGCATCACTATCAGGGTTTTGAACCATTTCATTCCAGTGCTTGGATTCATTAGCTCCAGAGCAGTTTTTCCCAAAAGCAAACCAACCAACGATATCGCCCTTCTTTTTTTTCCCAACGTTGAAAACCGTAAACATCATGGTAGCTTCTTTCAAATCTATGGTTGACATCGGATACACAAATGTTTCATTAAATTCCGGATCGCTGGTCAGTTGGTGAACCGTTGTTTTGCTTTTCCCAATCCGTTTTCCATTGCCAGCAACGCATTTGACTTTAACAAACGTAGCTAAATATCAGATGGTTAAAACGACGTGAGCTATATTTTTTTAAGTATTTAAAAAAAAAAGAAAAAAAAAAAGACTCAAAAATGCAGCTCACATCATGTCACGAGTGAAAAAATAACAATGAAAAATAACAACGAAAAGCTAACATGGGTTGATGAGCATGGAACTTGTTCTAAAGTTCACCCCCCTGATAATTTCCACGTACAACCTTCCCGTCAAATCTTTGTAGTGTAAGTTCACCATCAGTTCCGGCAAATTCACAGGTTCTTCATAATTTAATAAACTTTCTGAGTCTGCCTTTTTCTTGATAGGTCCTGTGAATTCATCATCTGGCTATGGTTAAGAAAAGTGTTTTAAATTTCATTTCTATTGTTCGTAGCATTCTATTATTACTAATTGTATTGTTATTATTGTAAGCTATTTTTTAAATTCAAAATTTTTCTTGTTGTGTGGCGCGCAGCATTATCGTTTGAAATATAATATACCCATGTGCGCTAGCGCCTATGTTTGCACCCGAAATTCCTTTTGACTCGTTATCGTTAATGTCTTCAAAGCAAAAGGATTAACGAATGCATTTTTATTAAAATTATATTTGTAAAAACTTATTTTCTTATTTACAATAATTAAAGGTTACAAAACCCGCTTTTTAAAACCATAGTTTTGTATTAGGTTTCATCGATCCAGAACGAGAATTACGTCCACAATTTTTTTGGAACATAATTTGATGATGGGATTAAACTTCTTTTGAAAAGAAAAAAAAAAGTATAAAAAAGAAAGTAATACTATAAATGAGAAGTTACCTGTGCACAAAAATGAAAAAAAATCGTTTACAATAAATATATTTACATTGTCGATGAAGAATAATTTTTACCACAAACAAAAATAGTTTTTTTTTTCTGGAATATTTATTTTAAAAAATCCGTCTACTTAGAAACTTGCGTTTGGAAGCACCAAGTTTTACCAATCGTTGTACAAACAGTTCAGTTTTAGTCTCTTGTCAAATTTTATAGAACAGTTGTCATTCATATTCTGTGCTGTGGTTTCATTTTAACAGTTTCACCAGTCGTCAAGGTCGGGTTCATCTTCCTCATCTATTCCCAGACAGTAAGCCTGAAGAAAGATTATTAAAAAAAAAAAATCATTGCTTTATTTATATCGATTGATGTTTCAGAAATGAGAAATTAAATAAGTATTTGGTAAGTGCCCCTGGGCGGATCCTGGTTTTTTTCTCTTTTTTTTGTGGGTAGTTTAACACGTGGATGGATTTCCATTTTAATTCTCTCGATAACCAAACAAAGAAAATCTAATTATCTCGTTTGCTGAGATCTCTCTGAATTAGAAATATTAATTTGCACTAAAATTTATTTAAATTCATATTTGTAAACAGGTCCTTTTTGTCTCGATCTTACAAGATTTAAACTCTTACAAAGGCTTATTTAAATCTGGATAAATTTGGATAAAAACTTATTCTCTTAAACGACATATCTACTATCTTAAACGAGTTGGCATTTCTACCGAGTTAACGTCTGTATTAAAGTTTTAACGTTCGTAATAGAGATCATATCAACAATAAAACAACGGTTTAATCGTAGTATTTTAAACTCGTTTCATATTTTCCCATTCACACCGAATTTAAAGCGAGTTTAACTTAATCACGTTGTGTTTCGTTCAAATAATGTTGTTGTTTTTTTGATGTTGTTTTCTTCTTGTTTTTATAGAAAACTGACTTTAAATTGGTGGAAGAAATCCGAGAAATGATAAATTTGGTTGAAAATAGAAAGAGACTCAGACATTGAGTTGACGAAAAAATAAAACTGATAAATAAAAGGTTGTAAAAACAACATCCAAGAAAAAAAGCCATTTTATTATGAAATCGTTCGCGCTAAAATGGCGCCTTAGAGAAAATTTATTTAAGGTAAAACAAGTTTTACTTAGAGCGCCATTTTAGTGCGAACGAAGTAATAGATGCTCTTATAAAGATTTTAAATGGAAAAAGAGTTGTCAAAATAAGCGAGACAAAGTTTTGACTTGGCGAAAATTTTCTTAATAAATCACTTAAAAAAGAAAAAAGAATTTCCCTTTAAATTTTCTCTTCTTTCTTTTAAATATATTTAAAAAAAAAACAACTAAATAAACCTGTTATGTCAATATGCACTTTCACCAATTTTTTTCTCTTGTCTCATTTATCTAGTGGTTTTACACTGAAATTATAGTTATTCATTTACTAAAATAATATTTTATACTTCATTATAAGTTTAGCGATGAGCTGAAGCATAAATATAACAAGTAAAAACTATAACAAATGATAAATACAATAAAAAATCGCGTTGAAAGGAATTGAACATCATCTTTTTTTATTTTATAGTTTTTCGCAGTTTTTGCTAAAAAACAATTTTTATTAAAAAAAAAACTTGACGTCAAAATTTATTTACGGACGTTATGGACGTTACGGACGTTATCTGATAGATATTCTAAAACTTAAATTAACTTCTGTTTTTTTATGTAAAAATTAAGACCCGTTATAAAGACATTTTTATTGAGGCACATGCATCGAGTTTTGCATGTATAATTATTTAAAATAATTTTGGATCCGCCGCTTTACAAGAAAAAGAACAAAATAAAACTTTTAAACTTACAACTAATCCTTTAGGCCTCAAGAATTTCCAAATCTGTTCATCAGATAAAGGACTAACCAAGTCAACCTGAGACAAAGGCATTTTCACTTCACCAATCAGACGTTTGCTAAATCTCTGAGTACCGTACACTCTTAAACGTATTCCACAAGTTTCTATCAAATCTTTTGTCATATGAATAAATGAAAATGTCTCATTAAAAACACCTTTTGAAACAGAAACGGACTTGGTTCGCTGTCTTTGTTTTCTCATGGGGAGGACGCACAAATGAACTGCAATCATTTCAGATCCACCCCTTTCAACCTCAGGCATTTCTTGACATCTTATAACTGTTAAATTGACTTTATTAGCAGCAGGCATGTAAGTAAATTGCACAAGAACCTTTCCTGCTAAACACAATGGTGGTTCCTCAGCTTCTTCCACAGCAGTTTGTTTTGCATTAGCATCTTGAGACCGAGCGGAGACTGAAGGAGTCTGTTTAGGACTCGGTACAGGCAGGGTAGAGGTCATCGGAGTTTGTGGTAAAATATCTTCTGCAGAAAAGCGTCCAAATTTATTATTAGGCACAAATCCTTCGACTTCATTATCTAAAAACGTACTTTCTTCTTTTCCTGCATTTCCATAATTCCCATTTGCTTTTTCCCTTAAATCTGTCATGTCTACAGAAGGTTCGGCAGCTTGAGATATATTTGATGGCACAGTACTTTCTTCTAACAAAGGTTGTCCTTCTTCTACGAAATGAAAAATATTTATGTTTAATTTCTAAGAAACATGAAGTAAAAATAGTATTGACTTGTAATGAATTAGTAATAAAAAACCTTAAGTATCAATTACCGTCCCCCCCTGTTCCACCGTCTATGGGACATAATTGCTTTTTTCGTAAGAGGAAATATAAAATCGCCAATATGATCAAAAGAACCAATAACGAACTCAAAAATATTAAAGCCGGGAGAGGAACTGAAAATAAAAACAAATTTATAATAAAAAAATCAAACCCCTTCTTGCTAGAGATTGTTTAAGAGTAAAATAAAATGGTGAAGAAAAATATAAATTTCTTGTTCTTTAGATCAACTTTTATAATAATGATTTAATGCCTACATTATTTTATTATGAAACAATTTATGAATTAATTTACTGAATCTTTAAAAAAAAAAAAAAAAAAAAGAAAGAAAAAAACTTACATAGGGACATATCGAGTCATTTTTAGCGGTCTTGTATCATAAACTTCTAACGACCAGATAAAAGAGTTAAGAAAAGGTCAAAAACTGATTTTTTTTGTCGTATAGTATCTAATTATTGTAATTAACAAAACTAATGTAAAATCTACCACAAATTTAGACAATATTTTCATTTAACCATTATTTCAAGGATTTCTTCTTCCTCCATATTTGTTAGCTAGAAGCAGATTCATTGATGCATAGAAAACCTGTTTTCAGAATGAAAATTGAGCGTGTTGCTGCAAACTCTTTTGCTGAATACTTCATTCACTGGCAAAAAGGCCAACTGTTATTAAGAGGAAGGCTCTGCTTCAGACTTTAAATTCGTATTGATTATGGAACTGCTAGTGTTAGATGGACAAATTAGCTAATACATCATTCGGCATTAGTTGATAAAAGTTAACAAGACCAAAGTAATGTTTTAACTTTTTCTAAACTGAAATTAGTAAAAATCTGAACTCTTGAAAGAGTTTATAAGTTATTTTTATAGGCTTCATCAGTTAAAACTACAAATTTTAACACTTGAAAGTCTTAGTCATATAAAAACTACAATGACGCTAAAAAAAAATTCAAATTTGCTGAAACCGTTTTTAAAGCCGCCGCGCGGTTTGAGTCGGGCGACCAATATTTAAAGCGCAGATTGAACGCGGATAAAGTATTCAAAATATTTATTTGAATCACAGTGTTTCATGTTTTATTACTTCTTGAAAAAGTTGCAATTTCTTACTAATTTCACGGTTCTTGGTTCTGATAACTATGGGTGTCTGATTTTAGATTCTCGCTGTTACTTAGGGAGAAAGACACGAAGGTAGTAGCGTGTCCAAAAAGAAAAAAAAAATTAAAAAAATTTAAAAAAACTAATTTTACAAATTTTAATGCTATACACTGCGGCCCAAACGTTTGAGACCACTTGAGAGATACGTTTAAATATGTAATTATTATCAAAAGTTCAACTAATTCTGGTACAATGGTTGATGAATAAAAAATGATACTTCTTTTGTTTCAGAAAAAATGTTTAAAATCATCAATTTGACCACCGGGAGTTAAGTCCACTTTATTGTTGTTTATTGACCAATTAAACTCGTTTTAAACGTAAGTTTAAATTATCTTATTGTTTCGCGCTTTTTTATCGCACGTCTATTGTTTGATTGTTCGCACTTGGAAAAACATGAGTGAAAATAAATACAGCTTTTTAAAAATTAACACCAGCACAGTGTATAATTGACTTCTTTATAGTAAAGACATCACAAAAAATAGGGAAATTTTGTAAAACTGGTGTTAAAAAAAACGGTTGCTATTTTAACACTGCAAAATCAAAAAAAAAAAATTCTAAACGAAAAATTCTAAAAACTAAAAATTCTAAATTGCAGCAAAGCTGCAGTTTAGAATTTTTAGTTTTTAGCTGCAGGCAGTGATATTTTCATTAACGTGAAGTAAAATTTGAAGTAAAAATAATTGATTTCGTTAATGTGAATAAAAATTTAAAATTAGGATATATCTGAAGAACGAAAACTGAAATAGAATTGAATATAAGCATCAAAAAACGAAAATAGGAATAGAATTAAGAATTATTAACGAACGAAAATTATTGAATATTAAAAAAATTTTGATACAATAATTAGTTTTTTTTTGACAATTAATTTACAAATTTTACATACTTGCTTTGAAATTGGCGCACATGTTTGACCATAACGATGATATTTGGAATGATTATAGAATGTATTAATGGACCACAAAACTGGTCACGTGCTTGTCATTACGTTAAGTATAAATTCAATGCGTCCAATCTTTTGTTCTAAAATAAAATAAACATCTATAGATTCTTAAGAGTTGCAAATCAATCAATAACAGAAAAATGAGTTTATCAAGGTTGTTGGCTGGTAGGAAGCGTGACAGTCCTGTATGGAAATTCTTCGTTTACGATGAAAAAACTGACAAATCCAAGTGTCTAGTACAGGACATAAATAATGAGGGCGCGTGTGGCGCATTTCTTGCCGGAAAAAATTCTAGTAACTTAGTAGCGCACATTCAGAGAATGCATAAAGAGACACACAAATGTTACACGGATGAAAAGAAAAAACGCAATGCAGAAAAAATGTTTTTGAAACGTAAAATTGATGAAATCAATTCTACATCTTCCCGAAATAGTGGAAAGACAAAAACCCAGACAATAAGAGAAAGCTTTGAACACCGAATCACCGCGTGGCCAACGGAATCAAGTGAATATCAAGTTCGTCAGGATAGCGTGATTGAAATGATTGTTAATACCAGCTATCCAATGGTATTGCTAGATCAGCCGTCGTTTCGAAAGATGATAAAAACGCTTGACCCAAAATTTAAATTGCCAGGTAATAATTAACACAACTAAATTTTTAAATTATTGTTTTAGATTCATTCAATGCTAAACAATTTTTAAATGTTTACCTGTAAATATAGTATGATTAATGTAACACTATAGTAACTAACTACACAAACTGATGTGCATTAAATTTTAACTGATTTAAATTTTATATTGCAGGGTCTGCAACACTGAACAAGCGGATAAACGAGCGTTTTCTTCTACAATCTGCACAACTGAAAGACTTGATAAATCGTACACGCAAAGTAACAATTTGTCTTGATGGTTGGACGAAGAAGCGTCTCACAGCATCGTTCCTTGGAATATCTGCTTGTTTCTATGACACCACCATTGATAAAACACGACATGCTTTCCTAAATTTGATGGAACTCCAACATCCCCACACGGGTGAGATGCTTGCCGAATGTTTAAAGAAATGTCTTGACCAGTGGGGTATTAGAGAAAATCAAGTTATGTTGATTGTTTCAGACAACGGGTCTAATATGGTTAAAGCTATCAGGCTCTTACAGGAAGTGCATGCAGCTAAGAAATCTGACGAATCTGAATCTTATGAGTTTGAATCTGACGAGTCTGAACATGAAACTTATGAGGAAGAGATCCAGTCTCAGTCAGAACAAACTGATTTATTCCTACCAGATCATATTCCATATCGTCGAATGCCCTGTATGGCTCACACACTCCAGCTTCTCATAAAACCAGTTTATGAACATTATAGTGGAACCATCTTAGAAACGAGACAAGTTGTATCAAGAATTAGGAAATCAAGTGTGGCAATTGAGAAACTTATTGACAAGTGTGGGAAGTCTGTGATAACTGACTGCACCTCAAGATGGAACAGTACATATCAGATGATTGACCGGCTGTTGAAAATAAAGACATCGGTGAATGAAGTTCTTACAGAAATTGGTACATATTATTTTATTATTTATGTTATTAGTGTATATAAATTGTTTTCGGAATTTTATTAAATCTACAAAATTGTGTCTTACCTTATTTAAACTAAAAAAACGAAAATGGTAATAAATTGTAAGTTCATTAGTCATTATCATTAAAAAACAAGACAGGGTATATAGTCTTTAATTTATGTTTACTAATAACACGGAAAGACTTTACCCTGCCTTTTAAACCACATCACAACAGCATGGAAAAAAGAGACGTACATCAATGACAATTATTAGTTATTACAATTGTTACAAGTAAACTTTAATTACAGATAGTTTACTTAAATTTAGGAATCGACACATTCAAAGCAAGTAAATGGATTCGTCTTCAAAACATTTCTTCACTTTTGGAGCCATTTGCAGTACAAACAGATATACTTCAGACCGATGCCCAGTCTCTTTCACAGGTTCTACCATCTATACTCAATTTGGAATGCCATTTACAAGAATATCCTACCAACAAGTCTTTGACAGCGAATCTTCTTGGAGATCTACGTCAACGGTTTCAATCAATTCTGCAGCCGGACTCAGATACGTTTAATCCTCTTCCGTCTGCTGCATGTTTGTTAGATCCAACCGTTGCTGTCTTTATCCTCACACCGGAAATGGACACCTTGCTCCATGCAGCAAAGATGTATATAATAAAAGTTTGTGGAGTAGAACAAGAATTACAAGCTGCTGTTGAGTCAAATGGATCTGAATGTGAATTTGCTGCCATAAAGCGCTTTAAGTTCTTGTCAAATAAAATCTTTACAAAAGAAGGAAAGATTTATAACCAAGACAATATCACTGTTGCAAGTCAGCTATCAAGGTATTTGGTTGACATAAGCGGTGATGAAACGCTGCCAAGTAACGGCCTGCTCTTTTGGAAACAAAACAAAAGCAAGTATAGCAAGATTGCAATTTTGGCTGAAGATTTACTGTCCGCCCCAGCATCACAGGCGTTTGTAGAAAGGATTTTTTCACTTTGTGGAATTTTAACTGTTGGTCGCCGCAATCGAATGAAAAAATCATTAGAGATGAGAGTTTTTATGAAACTGAACAAAAACTTGTGATTATAATTCAACCAGATATTTTCTTTCAATTTCAAAAAAAAAATCTTTATATAACTCAATTGAATCATTGAATGACTATTTTATGACTATTTGTATTGTTATTTAGATGTTTATTACTAAGTTAAAAAATTTTTAAATTTTTTTTTTGAAACTTATGTATTACATTATTTCTTGAAATAATGATAGGGGAGACCGGGGCTACTTGTCAGCAGGGGTAAGTTGACGAATTGCGTTTATCTGCAGAGTCTTTTATCAGAAATCTTAGGGAACTTTCCTAATTGACCATTTCATCTTGGGTCCTATGAATAAAACTACAAAAAGTATTCCAGTCACAATTGATTTACTGTTATCAGTCAGGTTTTTTTAGTAGTTGTCGTTTTTTAGGATCTTTAGGCAGTTTATTGAAAGGCTTTTGGGGTTTATTGGCAAAATTCTCACTGGGGAAGCTGGAAAACAAAAATATCTTAATAAAATCAATTTTTTTTGAAATTTTTATTTGTAACAATATTGAAAAAATTTAGTTTTACAAAAAAAAATTTTCTTCATTTTTTACGAAAAAATTTTTTTAGGGGATTTTGTTACCAGGAACAAATGTGGGGTGTTGTTTTGGCTTCATATTCGCACTACTAACTGCTTCTAGCTCATAGAAATATTAAAAAAATTTTATAAATTTTTACTCACTAATACGTTTGTAATCTTTATTATAGTTTGCGCCAACTTTTACCCCGGGGTGGGGTAAGTTTTTTTTTTTTTAAGGCCCCGGAAGGAGCCATAAGATTTTTTTTTTTTAAATGAATGCAACTAGTACAAGTTACCCAAATTCATACACTTCAAGACTACAAAAAATTATTCAAAAAATTGTGGCGTTAGGACTACTAATTGCTGTAAAATTTGATAGAAGTAAAATATGAACTGATTTAGAAACTGAAATAAGAATTAAAATGATTGAAATCATAAGAACTGAACTGAAATTAATTTCATCAGAACTGATTCAAAAGAAGTAAAATTAAAATTAGAAATTAAATCAATGCTTCAAGAACGAAGTAAAATTGGAAATTGAAATTATATTTAGAACTTAAATATCACTGGCTGCAGGTATTAAAGACATCCTAGCAAGCACACAACGTTTAAACAACGTTGAAATAACGTTGATCGACGTTGATCAACGTTATTTCAACGTTGTTTCAACGTTGTGTGCTTGCTGGGATGTGTTCATCGTGCGATACTGCGATACAAACAAAGTGGAAGTCATGAAGATCTTCCTCGGCCAGGAAGCCAAAACCTATTACACCAAAATAAGAGCAGTTTAGTGTTGTAACCTGCAAACGAAATATACGACTCACAGAACCAAAAAGTCGTGTTAAAGTGAACAAAACTCGACATAAGTCTGTATCCAGTGGCGTACCTAGGGTAAATAGCGCCTGGGGCAAACACCGATCTCGCGCCCCTCTTCCCCCACATAAAGTGCTTAATTACAATTTTTTTATAAATGATGACACAAACTTTATTTTATATAATATATTTATTTTATAATATATATTATTTCTTAATTTATTTTATATAATTCTCGCTTATTGTATCGCAACCAAGCCTCTTTTGCGCCCCTTTCAGGCTGGCGCCCATGGCACGTGCCCTGCCTGCCCTACCCTAGATACGCCACTGTCTGTATCTCTTACCATAGTTTAAGATTACGAGAACTAATCTGTTTGTTAGATTTGGTGTCAGAAAACCATTACTTCAAGGAAGAAAAAAGGCTAAAACGGATTCTTGCTGTAAATGGATAATAAAAAACTTAGGTTCAAAAAGAACAGCTTACATTTGCCGAAGCGACAAATTAAAGACTTAAACAGAGTGTGTGGTGCCTACACTGAAGCATGGTGGGTGTTCTATCATGGTTTAGGGCTGTTTCTCCAACTCTGGTGTTGGATAATTAGTTAAAATCTATGGTCTAATGAAAAAAGAAGTATACAATAGAATTCTTGAACAAAGATAGTTAGGACAATATATTGCTTAAAACCACTAAAAATTACGTAGTTCGACTTCCCAAATTAATAAACTATTCATTAAACTTTCAAAAGTTTGGTATGAGAAATGAACTACGAATAATTTTACGGCGTTCGATAAAAGTTTAGCTCCCTTATTATTCCTTACGGTCATAATAAAAATTGTAAAAGTATTAAACAATGAATAAAATCTATAAGTAATTATGAGTAGTTATTTATAATTAAAAAATGGTTGTTTTTAAGGATTTTTTTGGCGTCCTCAAAAAAGAGAAAACAAATAATAATTCAAAACTCAAGTACCTTTCAAATGAAATCACTAGATAATATATTAAAATTTTGGTGCACTGCATCTCCGTGACAGTTTATAATTTATTAGATCCGTTTAAAAACTTAAGATTTCGTAAAAATTTAAAGCAACCTGTTGTGAGTCACATCAACTGCATATTTATATCATTTTGTAACAGAGATTGGACCACAATATCTAACTTATTTCAAACACAACGTAATTCTGAATTTTCCATCGGTGATTACTCAGATAGTCACAGCATGAAGTTAGAAGTTATGATGACATCACCTTAAACCCCGTTTAGAAACTGGTTTTTAAAACAGAAACCTTTGTTCACTTAAGCAACTATAACGACCAGCAGTTTTTCTTGAATTTATGAAAACCACTTACGGAGTTTTCCATTAACTGCAATATGTTTAGAAAGTAAATGTAATCATTGCGCGAATATTTGAAGGATGACAGATTTGTTGCAAGAAATCATTGAATTGTCAATGTTTTAAGAAAGATTTACAAAGCCTACAGCTTTGGGTAAAGTACTTATGCGTCGAGTAAAAAAACACAAATCAGTAAAAATTATAGTGAAACTTTTCATACGGTAAGCGATAAGAGAAAAGGATAAAATCACGTGAAAAGCAAACAAGTTAATCAAAAGTTCTTATGGTACCAGATATCAGATACGACAAAGTTTCATTATATTGCCAGAGATATGCCTGTAAACAAAATAAGCAATGATTGGCAAAATGAATTGTCTACTTTTAGATAAATATTCCGTATTAGAAAGATAATCCTTTCAGTTTTTTGCAATAAAACTATTACTTTTTGGTAGGGATGCAAGATATAGCAAAGTTATTGCGACATCGGTAATTAATTACTTCTTTTCACCTTTGTTTCAGGGAGGAAAAGATGCAAGAAATGGCGCTACACTTAGGATTAAAAGTACGCATTGAGAGTTGAAAATATCGGACTCAGAACAGAAGCCGGACTCGACATCTCAAAAGGATATTCGATCTTTTGTCAACATGGAACCGCCAAACCACCAAAACAATTGCCTCATCCAAGTTACCACGTGAAATCCTTGAATAAACCAAAATATATAATTTTCGTACCCAGTTTATTTTATGAAACCTTATTGGAAAATAGTTTTACAGAGTTTAATATTACAATAAAATATTTTATTGCTTAAATTCAATATTTCCGTATTCTTGCTTAGAATGTCAAGTTCCTTTTAGTTTCTCTTTATTTAAAAAAATATTTTAACAAGTAGCTAAATAAAAGTAAAAAAACATTACTGGTAGTTCTTAAAGCCTTGATCTAAGAATGATCACTCAGGTTTTTGAAGCAAGGTTTAAGAAACAATCGTCTTTTTTTTTTTTTTATTAATTGGCAATTGTATCAGAGATGATTTATCATCTAAAGCTGCAGAGTAAAATACCTTTGTCAATATCTAGCCGTCCTAAAAGTGTATTAATAGACATGTAATGAAAAAGAAAATTGTTTCAATTAACAGCTTCTTACTGTTCATCCTCAATTGGTTGCTATCTACCTTACATATTCCAGATTAATTGAGATAAAACATTTATTTTACAAAGACTTATTTTAAGACGTGTTATAGAGAATGTTCGTTTTATAGCATGTTACTGTAGAAATTGAATGACTGTTTTACTTGCTGTTTTTTGATCATGTTCTATTACTGACATGAATACTATTTTTCAAATTTATGCTTGTTTTTAAATGTATTTAAGATCAGACAAAATGGATCACCTGAAAGATACTTTGATGAAAAGAATAATGGTTTTGGATGGAGGAATGGGAACAATGATCCAAAGCTACAAACTTGATGAAAATGCTTTCAGAGGTTATACCTAATTTTATAGTTCAACTTTTATAAGATAAAGCAAATGACAAAGTTTTGGCTTTTAACAAATGATAGTTCACAACCTAAAAAGTTTGTCATTTTGATTAGACATGTTCCTGAGATTTTTCTGATCAAATTACATTATTAAATAATTTTAAAGGTAAAGGCCCATGTCAGTCTTAATAAATAACCTAATTATTTAATAAATAAGCATTTAATAAATAACTTGATCATTTTTTCATATCTGCTAACAAGATCAAGCTGTTGCATTTTCTTCCTCTTTTTTTTTTAACACAGTTGAAAGGAGCACTTGTTCACATTACTATAAGCACTAATAATATTTAAAATTTCATTCATTATTGCAAACTTGACCATTACTGTTTAGGGATCTAATTGTTATCCTGAGTGCATTTTTTTTACTAACTATGCAAAAGTGTTAACGTTATAAGGAAATTAGTTGCTTGTAGCAGGAAAGGTTATTTTAGTAAAAAGATTTTTCAAGAATATAACAAACAATGCAAAGTTTTAAACTTTTATGGCTCTCAGGTAAGATATTCTTGAAACGTAATATCTTAAATAAATATGAAAAATGAAAAATAGGTGTTTTTACAAGCTGAATAATATTCTAAGCCATAAGAAATCAAATTAAAAAAAAAAGTTGCTAAAAATGTGCACAATGAAATCACTGACATGCTGCATGCGTGAAGGTATCATTGTGATAATAGCCTTACTTTGTGTAACCAATGTGTAATCATAATTTTTGTTTATCATTAGATGCCTGTTTTAGGAATGAGCTACAAGATCCTGCACTATTAATCAATTTGAGAAATAAAAAATTACTTAAAGATTCATGAGATGGAATCAATCAAAATTTATTCATGAAATTTTAGGATTAAGCATATTTTATAATATGCTACAATGTAGTATAAATGCGTATAGACTCAATTTTAAAAAAATTATACTTTGGCCTTGATGGATTCAAATAGAATTCACTATTTGTGATAACAAGTTTTTCTTATTAATAAAATATTAAAGGTTTCTTTTTTTAAAATTTTAAAAGTTGCCTTTTTTTTTCTATATGCTTTGGACCTATCAAGGCTTTACTTTATATTCTACTGATTTCTTTTTTTTTTTATTTTTTTTATTTTTTTAGGTGAAGAATTTAAAAATCACCCTCTCAACCTAAAAGGAAATAATGACTTTTTATGTTTAACTCAGCCAGATATTGTTTATGATATTCACAGGGTAAGGAAGTTAATTATTCAGGTAAATGAGAATAGTTATAGGGCCATTTTATGGCAAATATTTATCAGATACCATAATGGACCACCCTAAATTTTAATAAAACTTGTTGGGAGGGTATATATCAATAAGATAAGGCTTAAAAATCTCACTGTAACTCTTGAGAAGTGGCTAACAGGGCTGTGGAGTTGGTAAGCTGCTGTTCCGACTCCGACTCCTTGATTTTATCATGGACCGACTCCCGACTCCGACTCCGACTCCTTCATAAGTAACCAATTTGTAACAACAAATAGTTGTTTGTTTTACTACAGTTATTTGTTTGTAACAACAAATAACTGTAGTAAAATGTTAACATTGGCTATTTCATCACTATGATACAAATAATCCAACCACTTAGTGCTTTAAACAATATTTATAAGAAAACAATTTCTGAACAAACAACTTTTCTGAACTCTTGTTATGCAATAAACTCTTATGCAGTCGCTAATAACATTATGAATTTGTCAAAATCATGTTTGAAATATTGTCAGTTGGACAATATTTCAAACATGAAAGAGCTTGTTCTTCTTTAAGTTCATATTCTTTAAGAATTTTTTCTACTAAGACCTGGAGAAATTCGCTGGTGTGATTAGTTTTGGCGTCTTTTACTACCAATGTCTTGGTAACTGCTTCATTTTTTTCAAAAAAGAATTAAACATTGATTGGAAAATAGCTCACTCTGTTAAGAAACACAAAGCGTCCCTTGAGACATTCATTTAGTTCTTCTCTTTGTTTAACAGCTTCTTCAATCACTAATTTTCTAATACTCTCTCTCTCTCCAGAGAAACAAAGTTAATTGAATACTTACAGTCTTTCTGTTTGTGGAGCAACTCTTTGGTGCTTGGTGGTGGCACGCCTAGCTTTCTACTAAGAATATTGTGCACAGTGCTAGACAATTTAAGTCGGGAGTTAGAGGATCATGAAGTTATCTAGTTTAAGGGAAGGTAGAGGAGAGCGCAAGGGAGGTGATATATGATTCTAAGTGATAAGCAGCAAAATACCCTATTGCTTATCACTGTTTTAAAGGCCTAAAAATAACATCTCAAACTCCTTGTCCTCCAGTTGTTGCAAACTACAATTCTCCATTGTGTCTGGATATCCTACAGCTTTCAGACCATCCTGGGACTTGTAGTTTTGTAACATCTATAAAATCCTTATGAAAATTATGAAACTTTGGAAGATTTTTTTTTAAACCGGAGTCGGTACAATTTTTCCGACTCCGACTCCAGCCAAAATGAGCTCCGACTCCACGACTCCGACTCTGACTCCACAGCCCTGGTGGCTAATATGATTGATTTGTTTATTTTTAAACTTCAAAAAAGGTTTTAACTTTGATGCTGCATTATAACTTTTTATCTTTGAATTGTTTTAGTGCATTTTAAAATTATGTAATTTTATGTTATTTGCTAAGATTTTTGAAATTCAAAAAATATTTTTATTTCTTCTTTTTTTTTTTTAATCAATGCACTTGGATGATTTTTAAAAATCTCAGAGGGCACTTTTGATGACTCATAACTTTTAAATAAAGTGATCTGATCACCTGATTTTATCCAAAATGTATATCAATTATGAGTAGATCAACATCTGATTTTTAGCGTTTGTGCAATCTTTAAAAAAGAGTTCCTCAAAATTAGGGGTGGTAAACGATTAACGATTAATCGATTAAAAACCATTAATCATTAATCGATTAATTAACAAACGATTAATTGATTAATTTTTTTTTAACAACAACTTTGCGTTTTTTTGTTTCAAAGATTTTTACGAACATTTACAAGCGTTTTTTTAACGAACAAGACTTGTGTTGACTTCTATGTTGATTTGCCTTTATTTTCCGGCATCCGGTCAAATATTAGTATAAACAAACAAAAACAATGCTTTTTTCATAGGGCCATTTCTTAACCACCATTTACAATGTCGTTTGGAAAAAACCGCTCTGAAGTTTGGAAACACTTTTTATTGGAAAATAAAGGCAAATCAACATACAAGTGCAAACATTGTTCAGTTGAACTTAAATTCCATTCATCAACTTCAAGTTTCTTGTATCATTTAGAGCACAAACATAAAATTTATTTGACAAAAGTTATTTTAGAGAAGTCTAAAAATATACAGCCAAGTATTGCTACCTATTGTAATAATACAGGTAGCAAAGCTGAAGATGTATTAGCTCGTTTAACTGCTGTTGTTCGTATCCCTTTTGCAACTTTGGCCAATAGCAAAGATATTAAAAATGGCTGGAAAGCTCAAGGACTTAAAATCCCTGATGATCGACATGCTATAAAGACAATTGTTATGAACTACGCAAACTCAATTAAGTTAAAAGTTGTTCAAGAGCTTCAGCAAAAAAAATTAAAAGGAGAAAGGTTTTCAATTTCTCTTGATGAGTGGACTTCTGGTAAAACTAGAAGGTATTTATGTCTCAATGTACATTGTTCAGACAAATGTCACTATGGTCTTGGGATGATTAGAATAAATGGTTCATTGCCTTCAGAAAGAGCTGTTAATATTGTTATTGAGAAATTAAATGAATTTGGCTTAAATTTGATCAATGATGTTTTTGGATGTGTTACTGACGGTGCATCAGTAATGAAAAAAATGGGACGAGAAATGGGAGTTATACACCAACTTTGCTACTCCCATGGAATTCATCTTGCTGTATGTGATATTCTTTATAAGAAAAAATGCTTAGAAATAGAAACAACTCAAGAAGAAATAATGACTGATGAGATTGAAAATGAAACATCTGATTCCGACCCTGATGATGAAAACAACACTGAAGAATGCTGGAATGAGGAAAGTAATAGCTCTGTTTCACAGGAAATCCAGTTTAATGAGGACTATGGCGTTATCATATTGAAGGTTCGTAAAATAGTCAAACTTTTTAGAAAATCTCCACTTAAAAACGATTCCCTTCAAAGTATTTGTAGAACAGATTTAGGAAAAGAACTCAAGCCTATTTTGGATACTAAAACAAGATGGAATTCGCTAATAAGTATGTTAAAACGATTCTTAAAATTAAAAAATGTTATTGCAAAGGCTCTTGTTGATATATCTAGAACAGATTTAATTTTAAAAGAAGAGGAAATAAAACACATTTCTGATATTGTTCAGGCTCTACATGTTGTAGAGTTAAGTGTTATGGAACTAGGGAAAAGAGACTGTGATCTGATAAAATCTGATAAAATTATTTTGTTTTTACTACAAAATCTTAAAGAACAAAATACTAACATTGGTCAAAAATTATTTACTGTTGTCTCGGAGAGAATTGTTGAAAGAAGAAATTGTAATATTGCTGGTTTACTGTGCTTTTTACATAACCCAGCTGACTATAAATCAGACTCAGAATTTCCAGATAATCTTTTGAAATACCCACATAAAAATAAAATTGCTAAAACTGCTAGAGAAATATACCTACGTTTATTTCTACATGAGGAAGTAGAAGCAGCATATCAGTCTGAGTTAGAGTACACTTGTAATGAAGAACCATTAAGAAAAAAAACTAAAGGTGAAGAATTAGCAGAAATAATAGCTAATACAGCTTCAGCAGCAGGAAAAACTAAAGGGATAACTTTTAAATCTTCCCCTCAAGAAGTTTTGACATGCATTAAACGCGAAATTGCAGTTCTCGAAAGCACTGGAAACAGACCAAGTTCTTTAGAAAAGATTTATAATGCCATGCTAAGTCTTCCCCCGTCTTCTATAGAAGCAGAAAGAAGTTTTAGTGCAGCTGGTTTATTTGTTACTAATTTAAGAACTAGCTTAAACGATGATACTGTTGATAATTTATGTTTTTTAAGATCATATCTGATTAAAAGAGAAATAAAATCATAAAAAATAAAAATTACTTTTTAATAAGTTATAAACACATTTTTTCTAAAATTAATCGAAAATTAATCGATTAATCGATTAATTTTTCGAAATTTAATCGTTAATCGATTAATGTAAAATACCGATTAATCTACCAGCCCTACTCGAAATCACAAAAAATTTGCAATTTAGCAAGGAAAACTTTAAGTGCAGCCTTTCATCATGGAAAAATGTCAAAAGTCAGATTTTTTATTTTTTATTCATCTAAAAGTATTCACAGAATATTTAAAGCATTGTGAGAAATATTAGAATAATGTCATTGGTTTTCTTAGATCGTGCATGAGATTTTTAGTTTTTTTTTTTTCTAGATTAATAATAGTGTTTAGTTTGCTATTGTAATAATATATACTTTTATTCTAATATTATATACTTTTAGAAAGTTACAAATTGTTTTGCAGTTTTAAAATGGGCAGGGTGCCTGAAGATACACTATTCTAACTTGTTTTATCATTTTTCAAGTTCTTTATAACTGTAAGTCAGTATTGGTGTAACTGGCAGCTTTATGACATTTAATATTTGTATGTTTTTTTTGGTAACTGGTTAAGTTGACTCATAGCAAGATGGTGGAGTGTTGTAAAAACACTGCTGAACAATAGACATGAGCAGTTTCAAAGTTTGCGCAGCATAATATCAAGTTTTTTTACCAGTGGATCAGGCACCATCAATTTGAGTCAGGGTTACTCACTGACTGAAGAAAAAAACAAAAGATAAAATAACAGTAAAAAGTGTATGACCCATGTTGGGTTAAATTATCAGAAAAGTATTAGTAACATTCTGATAAAAGTAAAAGTAACATTCTGATAAAAAGTTGATTTTTATCACAATTTTACTTTGTCACAATTTGATTTTTATCATTGACCTTTAAACTAGTTGCTGGTTATTTTCCTGTTTTCCTGCTCTCTATTATCAAAGCCAACTTGGTACAAAGCATTATGATAAATTTCTGACCAGAGGTCCAGCATTTTGGAGATGTTTTCACTTCCATATCAAGTGTTCTCTGTTTGTTGGTATGAGCTGTTTTCTAACTAAGACTAACTTTCTTAACAATCTCCTTTGAGAAAGCGCATCAATCTTCAGCAAAGTTTCAGCTTTACTTCTTTTTTTTTGGCCTTTGATCAGTGACTTTGGTCTTACTAAAGGCAGAAGAAAAAAATTTATTATTGAATGAATAATTATTAATTTTATTATTGAATGAATAATTATTAATTTTATTATTGAATGAATAATTATTAATTTTATTATTGAATGAATAATTATTAATTTTATTATTGAATGAATAATTATTAATTTTATTATTGAATGAATAATTATTAATTTTATTATTGAATGAATAATTATTAATTTTATTATTTAATGAATAAAAACGAAGCATTAAATTAAAAAGTTATTAAGCCAAAGTAAAGAAAAATTGAAAAAGAAAAGTTAATAAATGAGATTAACTTATTTCAGTATCTTAAATATTTTGATCGGTTGAAATCACAACTTGTTAAAAACAAAAGATTGTTATAATAAAGAATGTTACCAACTTTATCTGTTTCTCAAGAACTGTATAAGATTTTTAGAATTTGCTTATCTCTTTAATATACACCACAAAAACAATTTTCATTAACATCTGAGGTGTTCTATGCCAAGTGGAATGGCCCTATATGAATTAGTGTTAAATACTTTTATTATCATTTTTTATATGTGTAAAATAATTAACACATGCTAGAAAAATCTGTCAATAAATATTTACAATGCACTTTTGACTTTTATTTAATCCATTTGTTTAGGTTTATTTTAGAAGTTTACAAAATTCTAAAAGAATTCTTTAAAAAACTTATTGATTTATTTTCTTGACAATTTATTTTGTAATCATTTATTAATTAATTAAGATATATAAATATAATTTATTTTCTTTTTTATACAATTTAGTCTCTGGTTCATGTGCTTTTTTTCTTTAGTCTTTATTTTTTTCTTTAGTCTTTATTTTTTTTCTTTAGTCTTATTTTGAAGCTGGGGCTGATTTTGTTGAAACAAATACTTTTAGTGGAACAGCAATAGCTCAAGCAGATTATGGAACTGAGAAATTAGTAAGGCTGTTTATATGTATGTAACTGTTAAAAGTATTAAAAGTAGATTAATAAATAAATGAATTTTTGTGATTTCATTTTACAGTTTAATTGTTTAAGGTATATAGAATGAACAAAACCGCAGCTGAAATAGCACGAAGGGCAGCCAATGATGTCTCTAAAATTACAGGTTAAAAAGTATAGTTTTGATTTCTGTTTGATGCTAACAACTCTGTATTTATGTTCCTACAAAAAAATATTTACTTTTAAATCAATAGAGAATATCATCATCAAATTATCATTTGCTTCATTGATTTTTTTTTTGCTAAACAAAACCTTTCAAACCAAAAAAAAAAAAATTTTTCAGGAAAAAATGTTTTGCAAAATAATAGCAACTATAACAGTTTGTTTAGTATATTATTCTTAATATATTGAATAAACTGTCATAATTTTCAATATATATATATATATATATATATATATATATATATATATATATATATATATATATATATATATATATATATATATATATATATATATATATATATATATACACATATATATATATATATATATATATATATATATATATATATATATATATATATATATATATATATTGAAAATTATGACAGTTTATTCAATATATTAAGAATAATATACTAAACAAACTGTTATAGTTGCTATTATTTTGCAAAACATTTTTTCCTGAAAAATTTTTTTTTTTTTGGTTGATCTGAACCAGCTCTTTATAGAATTTTACAAACAAAAAAGTGTAGATATTAAAACACTAAGAGTTTTTGTTGAAGGATTCACAACTTTACTAAGAATCATGCCTAAAAATTAAATTTTTCAAAATTGAATTAAAAAAATAAGCTTTTATTTAACAAACTTTGAATTTATTTCAGGAAAAAAAAAAAATTCTCTTTCTATTTAAAAGCTGTTCTAAAATGAAATTTTTTTGAACCAAAAATGCAAAAAAAAAAAGGCTAACAATCATTATAAAAGTCTTTTTGACTTATAAATCATTTTTCATTTCTAAAAGAGTAAGATTTGCTTTAATAAAGTAAGACATAAAATTATTCTATTAAATTTACTTGGATTGATTTTTTTGATTTAAGGTTAAAAAGTGTAAAGAGTACTAAGGAAAACAGTTATTTTTTCTATTTTGTTTTTTGCCAGTTGATTTCAATTTACTAATGCACATGTAATGGATGAATTTTATCATTTACATACATGTGTTAATGCATGTGTCACTTAATTATTACAGCTGAAAAATTAGTTTTATTTAAAATCGAGTTGTATAATTTATTCATTTACATCTTTTTATCTGCAAAGTCTTAACTCTATAATTTAATAAAATAACTGCTGTCTAAGCTATGATTTTAACAAAGAAAACTTTGTCCGTTATTAAGTTTTTTTTCTCTTCAAATTCTTTGTTCAAGGGTTATTTCATTTAAATTCAACCAATTAAAATAGGCAATTTTTATTTATTTAACTTTTCATGTTCATGCATTTAATTGAAAACTATACCCAAAATCAAAAATATAACTGGGTCATTCCACGCCAAGTGGTCCAGAGGTCCCCGCACTACCATCTCCGATTTTTTTAAAATTTTGACAGTATGTTGTTAAACATGTTTCATGAACATTGCCAAAATTTCAGATCAAAATAATTATTATTTCGGATTTTGTGGTACTTTTTGTAAAGCTTACCCAAACTTCAATATCTTTCAGTGGCTAAAATTCCTATATTTGGGGTCCTATATTTTTGCAATGAAAGGGTAATATATCTTAAAAACGTGGTTTCTTAGTAAACCGAAGGTGCAGATCACAAATAATTTATTAAAAGTTTCATATTATGTCTATATTTTAGTCTATGGTTCGCCAAATATCGTCACAAACGCAACACTATAAATATTTTTTATTTATTTGTAGGGTCATATCTCTAAAACTAAAAGTTTTTGAATATTGCTATTTTGTCAAAAGGTTCTACATACTGTCATAATAATATGGATTAAAAATTTGCTATTCTAAAAATTTCTCTGCTGAGTTATTCTGAGTGCAATATGGCGAAAAAAGTGAAAAACCCTAAAATAACGTGTGTTTGAATCCCTAAAACATGATGTGAGCAAATTTTTTTTGTTTTTTTAATTGTATTATTGGAAAGACCTTATTTAAAAATTTTAGAAACAATAAAAACTGACTTGGAGAGATTTTTCTTATGAACGAAAAAAATCTAGTTTTTATAAGCTAAGTTAGGTCTGCAAAGTCTTTGATATTTTAAAAACGATATTAAGGTCCGTATATTAACTATTGCCATGTAGAGGTAATTTTAGTAAGTAAGTATATTATTATTCTACGGACAAATCTCTCTAAATTAATTTCAAATATTTAAGTTTATCGCTAACATCTAATATTCGAAGACGAAAATTAGAATAGATGTTATAGTAAGAGTTATTTTAAATTTATCCTGACATGTCTGTTGAACAAAACTTAACTACTTGTTGTATTGGAAAATTTGATGGAAGTTTATGTCATTTAAGTACTTATTCTCAAAAAAAGGGTTTTATTGACTTTTGCTCAGAACTTTCGAACGAGGAACAGAGTTTGATTGTGAGGCGAACTTATAATTTAATCAAAAATATTACTTTAATTTGTTTCCACCACAAATCACTGCTGTTGGTTAAATACACGCATTTACAGCGCCATTGTTTAAACCCTTTTGGTATGGCTAATCGTTGCTCAGTTAAAGGCTTGAGATGTATTGACCAAGAGACTGCAGACTGTCTTTCGAATTTAACAAATAAAGTTATTTGTCCAGGTCAAAAATTGTGTCCAAATTGCTGCAAAGCTTATTCAACCACAAGCTCTTCAAGTGAAAAAATTGACGATATTGATGACATAGATGATATATTTTGTTCAACTGACACTATTAACACTAGCCTTTTTGAGCTTGGAATTTCACCTTTAAGAAAACGTGTTAGTAAGAGAGATCATGCTAGTTATGTAAAAAGCAAAATTTCAAAAGTGAAAATTGCAGTTGCAGAAAAAATAGTTGTTGTTAGTGGTTTATCACCAGATAATAGTGTCCTACCACTAAGCAGTGCAAGTGTAGAGTGTGAGAATTGCATTGACTGGTCAGATTTGATATTAGAATTGAAAGATAAAATATCTACAATCAGTAATCCCCGTGAAAAAGTTCAAGTTTTAACTCTTATACCAAACAGTTGGTCAAGAATAAAAATATGTAGTGAGTTTAAAGTATCAGACAGAATGGCTAAAGCAGCAAAAAAGTTAAAAGCAAAAAGTGGAATCTTAGCACTTCCAGAAAGAAATGGAGCAAAGAAATTGCCAGAACATGTTAAAGAAAAAATTCTGAAATTTTATGAACACAAAGCTTTTAGCAGAACATGTCCAGGGAAAAAGGATTTTGTATCTGTAGGCATTGGTGCAAAAAAAGTGCATATGCAAAAAAAATTACTGTTAGTTAATTTAAAGGAACTTTTTTTGGAGTATAAAAAAGAAAATGGAGCTGAAGTCGGATTTTCTAAATTCTGCGAGCTACGTCCAAAATGAAATTTGTGAAATTTCAGAAGAACAGGAAGATGTTTTCATTGATTTTATGCATCCTCATGGTATGGCTCAGTCATTTTACTGGCCTAGCATCAAGGACAATTGTTGGGTTCCTGAGCAGCATGTTATTGCAGTCATTCCAAATCCAATCAGTTCTGCAACAGGTCGATATTACAATTTACCGTCAATTGTTGTTTCAGACATTAATTCCAAATTTGAAGCAATTTTAAATATCTAATTTGGAATCAAGTTGATTATAGTTTCGTACAACTGAATTTTTTCTATCACAAATTTTTTTTTTGTAGATAAGAAACAATATGTTAACATAAAAATATTTGTTTTTAGTTTTTTGTTGCAGAAAATGTGTCGTAAAAGCTGTATTGTTAAACTAGATTTTGCATCTATAACCAGGACCGCATTTGTGACGTGTTGGATTGATGGTGCTCTTAGGTATATGAATAATCGTCGCCTAAAATTTCGTAATAAAATTTAAAAAAATACATATATAAAAAAAAAACAAGCGCCCCTTTTTGGTTGGTGCCCATAGTCAGTTGCCTCAACTTCTCTAGTATTTAAAATTGCCAATAACATGCATTTATCCACAGTATTTTATAGATAATAAGATAATCTCTTCAATAAATCTGTTGTAAGTTTTTTTCTTTTCCTTGGCGTAGTACCATTTTCAAGAGATTAAAATAGCTCTTCTAAATCTTGAATTTAATGGCTATATATTCTAGTTTTTATTGTCATTAAAAGCTCTCTACTTAAAGTACCATTAGCTTCTTTTAATTTTCTTAACATAAAATCAATTGCTAATTGGGATATTGCAAGATTAGAAGCGTTTCTACTAAAAGCTTCAACATTTAATTAAATAGGCTTTAGCGTATTGTCAACTAATGTTCCGTATTTATATTTTCTTAAAGTGCACACTTCCAATACCTTGAAGAGTTTCTTAAATGATACAAAATTGTTTCAAAATACATTAGAAAATATTATAATTTATATTTTGCCTCTTTCTGGATTAGATTTACCCAACTATTTTGTAATTGACAGTTTTGATCCAACCGTTAATTTTATGAACTTTTTTTACCGTGGGTTGCCTTAGCGATTATATAACTACAACATTATCTAAGCATGCTATTATGCATTACATACAGATGACTAGAGAGGTCAGGGATTCAAAAAACACCCTGATGCGTCCGAAACAAGTCCAGGCATTCAAATCACGAGACTCGCCGAGTCTTAGGCCGGGTATTCAGCCACGGACTCGCCGTGCCCGAAAAAAACCGGGTACCCAGACCCGAAAATCCCTAGAAATAACTGAAGCAAACGTTAAAAAATATTTATTGAACATTAAAATATTTTGATTTTTGGCACAATAAGCTTTGATTTTGATGCAGTATGATAAATCTTTATGTTTAGGACGAAATTGTAAAATTCAAAAAATTTATATATTGACCATGTTTTTTTCGTTCATAAGAAAAATCTCTCCAAGACAGTTTTTATTGTTTCTAAAATTTTTAAATAAGGTCTTTCCAATAATACAATTAAAAAAACAAAAAAAATTTGCCCACATCATGTTTTAGGGATTCAAACACACGTTATTTTAGGGTTTTTCACTTTTTTCGCCATATTGCACTCAGAATAACTCAGCAGAGAAATTTTTAGAATAGCAAATTTTTAATCCATATTATTATGACAGTATGTAGAACCTTTTGACAAAATAGCAATATTCAAAAACTTTTAGTTTTAGAGATATGACCCTACAAATAAATAAAAAATATTTATAGTGTTGCGTTTGTGACGATATTTGGCGAACCATAGACTAAAATATAGACATAATATGAAACTTTTAATAAATTATTTGTGATCTGCACCTTCGGTTTACTAAGAAACCACGTTTTTAAGATATATTACCCTTTCATTGCAAAAATATAGGACCCCAAATATAGGAATTTTAGCCACTGAAAGATATTGAAGTTTGGGTAAGCTTTACAAAAAGTACCACAAAATCCGAAATAATAATTATTTTGATCTGAAATTTTGGCAATGTTCATGAAACATGTTTAACAACATACTGTCAAAATTTTAAAAAAATCGGAGATGGTAGTGCGGGGATTTTTTCGGAAATTGGACCGTTTGGCGTGGAATGACCCAACTGTTTTGATCTTGTTTTAAGCACCAACACATTTTTTATAAATGGACATTTTAAAATAACAAGTTTGCAAAAGTTTTCAATTTTCAAGTTTTTAAAAGTTTCTAAAAGTTTCTACAATCAAAATAATTTCTTTAGTTTTATTTTTCCTATGGCTTTGTGCACATTGAAACAAAATGTTCTCCTATTATCTAAAAGACACAAAAGTTGTTATGGATTCTTTAAAGTAGTATTTTTAATAAAATTCATGCTTTTGAGTAAGCTACTGTGTCTTTATATTAAAGTTGCATTGAAAATTTTCAAAAATAATAAGTTTTTATTATTTTTTGTCAAAACTAACGATGCTTTTGTGGCTAAAAATGAGCAGAAAATAGGATCTTTTTTTTTTTGTTGAAAATATACAGTCTTTAAGATTCCTCCCTTCATATCAATATCACTAAAAGGCTGCTATGAAGGTTTCCAAATTTAAAAAAAAAATTTTTACTATTAGTTTGTATCTATAAATGGAGCAAATCTGGAAAAATTCAGTTTTTATGCTTTGCTAAGCTCTTTGCAATCAAGTTTTAAAGTTGTTTTAAGAATAAAAATGTGTCCAGATGTGTGGATTTTGATGAAACTCTAATTTAAAAAGTATAAAATTCAAAATTACAATTTGATACATGGATTTCTTTGCTAATTTCTTTAATATACTCATTAAAATCAACCAGAACCAATCCTTGTAACAAAAGAATTCATTTAATTTTTTTATACATAGTTTCAAACTATAAATATGAGTTTGGAAAACAAAATACAAAAAATTTTTTCCACAAGTTTTTACAATGTAAACTGAAATAAAATGATCCTCAGTTGAAATTCTAAAAAATTTAGGCACCTACAAGTATGTTGCTGGTGCCATGGGACCAACCAATAAAACACTATCTATATCGCCATCAGTGGAAAATCCTGCACTTAGAAATATTAGTAAGTTTATTGTTTTATATTTTTTAGCTCTGTTATTGAATTTTAGTAAGATTAACATTAAGTGATATTTGTTGTCAAGAAACCAAATTGGTACAAGGTTATTTTAGCATATTCTGAGGAAAGACAAAGCATATTTTTACATGAATTTGTTATATATATAACATCAAATCTACAAATAAATTTTTCTTTGTGACTATTACTAAGTTTGAAAAAATTCAATATAAGAAAAAAATTAACCCCAAAATACCTTCTACTTTCCTGTGAAAAGATTAACTTTTTGTGACAAATCAATTTTTGTATAAATAGGTAACTTCTAATAAATATTGTTTTATATTTATAATAAATTTGCTCAGTGTAATTTCAACCTAAGTATTATATGTCTTAAACATTATATTTTAACTTTTTTGAATATGCTTCTTGTAAATAATTGTAAAAATTTTTGTAACACCTTGCAAACTGCAAGAGAAGTTTAAACATTTTCAGCTTTTTTATGTTTTTTTTCTGTTTTATCTTAAATGTGAATTTTTATGTTATTATTTTTTTATTGTTACTATTTTTTATTCTTTCACAGCTTTCGATCAACTTGTAATGGCTTATAAAGAGCAGGCCATTGGACTTCTTGATGGTGGTGTAGATGTGTTGCTTGTTGAAACCATTTTTGATACTGCAAATGCTAAGGTACACTATGTAAACCATAGGCTACAATTTCAACATTTTTTTATTTTCTTTCTCTATTTTCTTTCCATTATCTTGATAATTAAGTGTGTGATTATGTTGGCATATAAGAATATTATTTAGTTTTACAAAAAACAAATCTTCTTTATTAAACAGTTTTTCTTCAACTTGTTATAATACTCTTGTATACTCTTGTATGTAAAATAAAATATATTTAGAAAAGTTATTTTTGTGTGTGAATGTTTTTATTCTACACAGAATAGTAATTAAATAATAGTGTTGCATGTTTGATAAAAAAAAGATGGTGCAAAAATGATGAAAATACTATTGTGTTATTGTTTGATCACCATTGGTTCATAAATGGTGTAAAGAAACAAAATAACAAAAATGCATTTTATAGAATAATCCACTCATAGAAAAGCAACCATTTTGAAATCTAAAATTTTTTTTTAGGCAACTAAAAATTACTGTGAAAGTGAAATAATATGTTAGAGAAGTTTTTAAAAATTTGTCATTTGAAAAAATAAACATGAATTTATTAAAATCTAACCTAAAGTTCTTCGTGTTTAAAAATCAAATTCTTCTTCTTGCTATCAAGTTCTTCACTTTGTTAAAATTATACAATATTTTTTTTACACAATATTGACACAATATTTTTCTACAAAAAGTCCAACTTCTTCCACATAAAATCATATTGACACAATATTTTTCTACAAAAAATACAACTTCTTCCACATAAAATCATATTGACACAATATTTTTCTACAAAAAGTACAATTTCTTCCACATAAAATCATATTGACACAATATTTTTCTACAAAAAGTACAATTTCTTCCACATAAAATCATATTGACACGATATTTTTTACAAAAAGTACAATTTCTTCCACATAAAACCAGATTGTTCTTATCAAAAAACTTTTGCGTAAGGTTTTTGATATTACTTATTATAAATTTTAATATTTTGATTTTAGGCTGCTTTATTCGCAATTGATACTCTTTTTGAAGAAAACTACAAAAGAGTTCCTGTGTTTGTAGGTTGCTTTATTTTCTACTTTTTAAATTTAATGAAGTTACTTTTAATGATCCAAAAAACGTTTTTTGTGATTTTAAAAATGGTTTAGAATTGTTTTTTAATGTTTTGAGTTGCACTGTTTAGGTATCAGGTACAATTGTTGATAAGAGTGGACGCACACTATCCGGCCAGACTACTGAAGCTTTTGTTACAAGCACTCAACATGTTAAACCTTTGTGGTAGAAATTATATACTTACACATAAACATAATTGTTAGAGCAAAAAGAATATATTATTTGTATGTTATAAATGTATATAACTTAGTTAAGGACATCATTTAGGTGAAACATTTTGTTATCTGACCAAACAGATCTTATTGGCTCATAAGGACCATACCTTAGTTATACTTACATAATATTCTATACAACTTGTTTTTAATTAACTTCTTATCAAAGCACTCTTAAATTTTATTTATGGGTCACTGTTCCATAATTTGGGGTTGAGTCATCAATGAAAACACCCGAAAAAATCCTTTGGAGGGATCGAACTACATACCCATGGGATATCAGAACAAGTGATTTTAAAATCAATGATTTCTGTCCGTGAAAGAAATTTGCATTTTAAGTTTTTTCCTATACCGGCTAAATTTGAGAGATTGCTTTTTGACAAATTTTTAACTTTGGCAACTATACAAAGATTTTTTTTTTTCAAAATGTTTATTTTCTGAATAAATAACAAAGGAACAAGAACAGACCAAGACATAAAAATAGTTTTTACTTCAAGAATGACTTCTTAGAATGCTTTACTCTAATAGCAAAAAAGTCATTTTTTTAAATATTTCTAAAGATGTTTACTGTTATAATCTACAATACAGTTAACCAAATGAGATCCATATTCTGGGTGAGTCCTGTCTCTCTTATACCGTTGCCATTGAGGCTTGAAGTTTGAATGCAGAGCTTCGGTGGCCTGCTCACTGTAAAGTCCAAGAGCTTAATTGCTGATAGAGATGAACTGAGACACATGAAAGAACACAGTTTGGGCCTTTGGAGTGATTGAGATTAGAAGTGCCTTTTCAAATTGTTGAAATGCTTCAAAAAATGGAAGTGCTACATCTACAGCTGCTTTTTGAATTTTTTGTTTTAGAATATCAACATTTTTCAAAAGCTTGTGACAGTGTTGTCCATGAAAATGACCACTATGAAAGGGTTTAAGAGGTATGTTTAATTCCATAGGCCAATCCTTCCCATCTGATTCATCAGTTGATCAGATTCTTGTACAGATGGTTGACAACTCCCAACAACAAATGTAACTCCTTAGGTGGAATTGCTTTCAAAATTAGTGTATCATCTGTTGCATTGAGTAGAGGTGTGTAAATGACATTTGTAAAATGCTTCTCACTCTTCAAGTCACTTCCTTTCTTAACAAATGCTTGATGAGCCATTCTGATACTTCCAAAAGTTCTCAAGGAACCACAAGCGCCAAGGTTTGAGGAGTCAGCATCAAACCAGCAGCAAGGATGTCTGCTGGCACGGGATTGAAGACCACAGACAATGTTAGTTACTTTCATGTCATATGACAAGATATAGGAAATAGAATTAGCATCTGTCAGCTTCAAAAGGTTTTTGATATTCTCATATGTCTCAGGCATTCCTTCTGATATAGCTATTATTAGCTGTTTCTTTACTCCAGAATCCTTTAAGGATGAGCTGCAAAGCCTAGGAGGCTTCAAAACAGGACTTTTTGGTGCTGCAGTTATCTGAAGAACACCAAAACTCATCTTTAGAAAGTCACCTTCACCATCTAATCCAACCTTTACAATGTGTTCTTCAGGGACAGCTTGTGCTGATAAAACAAATTGCAATAGGTGACCAACATTTTTACAATTCACAACATCTCTTCGAGTCTCATTGGTTGAACATTTTATTTTAGAAACAGTAAAATGATCCTTGAGCATCTGTCCGTGTTGTGCAAACTTCTTAGCAAAATTTGCCTCCACGAGTCTTTGAGGGGCAATAGAATTGAAGGTTGAGACAAGCTGTGTCATCTTATTATTGGACAGTTCTGTATTAAGTTGCACAGTTGGAAGGCTTTTAACTGGAAGAGGATCTCTAAACAGTCGAGTTGGAGTAGCTTTGCCCGAAATTTTAAAAGACTTAGTGCATAATCTAAAGCATGTGCATTAATTTAATTCCATTAATGCAAGGAGAAATCATCAAATAGGTAAACCTTGCACAAATTAATAAGTACTGTCTTATCTAAGAGATTTTTCTTTCTGAAATTAGAATTTAAGTTTGAGTTTTAATGAATATTGGCACACAAAAGAAACTTACCAAGTTTTATTGGTAATTTAGGATCTCCACCTGAGAGTCGAACCGTTCCATTTGGAGATGCATCTTGAGTCCCTAACACTGAAGATGCCACAATATCAGTAGTTTTTGTGTTTGCTTTTGTTAGGGGAATCAAACTTCTGGCTCCAGCAGTGCATTTATGGGGTAACCCTGGCCCAAGTAATGTTAGACATTTTGCACATCTTTTTTCAGTTTTAGTTGACTTTTCATGAGTTGTATCAACTGCCAATGGAGGTGGTGCCTCGCATTTTGTTTTTCCAATTTGACAAATAATACAATCACAAGGCAGAGAGTTTCTTGTTTATTGCTTCACAATGATTGAGTTAAAATCATAGAGCTTGAGAAATGGCTTTGTTAATGTTCCTTCGTCTATTTTTTGCAAGTGAAAACGACAGTTTGTACACATGCCATATGGTAGGCGATCATCTGCAAAGTTTAAGGGTATAGGGCTATGTTTTTTCAATCTGTTGATTAGGAAAGGTGTTAAGCAGCGATCACTCTTTGACATGCAGAGAATGCAAACAGAGTTACGACATTCAGACTGAGCTTTTGCAGAATTCGGCATTTTCAACAAATTTAAAAGTTTTTAATGAAATATTTATGTCTCCTAATGTGAAAACCAAGGAAAAATGGTAAAAATTATCAAGTGTTTAGGATTAACTGGAAATCAAAACAATAGTAGAGTATAGTAGAGTTGGGATGTGGCAACTCTAATTTTGAGAAATGCATTAAATTAGTTTTTAATTTTACATACTATTGCTTAGAAATTCCTGTAAAAATATAAATGTTATCTTTGTTATCAAAATAAAATTTTAAAGAATAAAAAGTATTGAATTATAGCCAAAGTTGAAATTTTGTCAAAAACCCATCTCTCAAATTTAGCCGGTATAGGAAAAAACTTAAAATGCAAATTTCTCTCATGGACAGAAATCGTTAATTTTAAAATCACTTGTTCTGATATCCCATGGGTATGTACTTTGATCCCTCAAAAGGATTTTTTTGGGTGTTTTCATTGATGACTCACCCCCAAATTATGGAACAGTGAGGTGTTATCAAGTGTTTTAAAAACTTAAGTAAACTAACTTAAGTAAATATTTTTCATAAATGATTGGCATGAAAAAATGTTTTACAATATTGCTTTTGAACTGAGTTTGATAAAAAAATCTTACTTTGCTTTTTAGGTATAAAAACCGGAACTTATGTGCATGATTTCTAGGTTTCTTGAAAGAATGGTTAAAAACATTAGAGTAATTATATGGATATCTTGCTAAATAAAAATTTTCCTATGCTTTTTGTAGATGCCTTTTGATCTAAAAGTGAAAAAATTAGTGAATCTATGTTAATAAAATTAAAATAAAATAAAAAAAGACAATATGGCATTCTATGATGTTGTGAATAAATAGAGATAAATTTTTTTTTTCTAGTCAGAGAAATTCTATAAAAAAAAAAGTTGAATTTGCCTAAATAATTTCTAAGGTCAGTATTGATGATTGCAATATTAGGTAGCATTTTTCTTTGGCAATCAGCAATAACATTTTTACCATCTGTTGTTTGAATAAAACAAAACTCAATTAAAACCTAACAAATTGGAAATGACAACAATGGAAAGAAATTAACATTTAAAAGTTAATTATCATTTATATATTACATTCAAAATGAAATTATCTTCTTTTAAAAACTTGCATTTTTCTTTTTTTAAATTATAAAATAAATATTTTTTCTTTTAATTAACTTTTATAGAGTTACTTATTGGTTTAGTTTAGGTTTAAACTGTGCATTAGGAGCTGAAGATATGCGACCATTTATTGAAAGAATTGGTTTGATGTTCGAAGGTTATGTTATCTGTTATCCAAATGCTGGTAGTATTATTAAAATGTTAAATTCTTTGGCTAAATTTTTTTTTTAAACTAATAAAAGAAAATTTAATAGATTAAGAATAAAAAAACAAATCATAGTAAACATAAAAGTTAGCTAGGAACTTGTTGTTTAACTGTATTTATAAATTGTATTTATAAAGTGTGTTTAACTTATATTTATAAGGTGTATTTTTGAAATTATCAACAATTTTTAGGATTACCAAATCACTTTGGTGAATATGACCAGACTCCTGAAGAAATGGCAAGTAAGATCAAGGTACCAGTTGAAGTATTTTATTTCTTTTCACTTTTAGTAAGCTGTCATCATGTTTTTAAAAGATTATTACTGAAATTGGGTGAAATTGGACATTTTTACTTTCTTAGGAGTTTGCATTAGATGGCTTGTTAAACATAGTGGGAGGTTGTTGTGGAACAACACCAGCTCATATAAAGTTTGTTAAGTTTTCTTTTGTTGAATTAATTAATAGTCAAATGATAATCAATCTTGATTTAGATCAGAAGCCTTTTCTGCTTACTTTGAATAATTTATGAAAAATTAATATTAGGTCTATATAATCACCTTTAAAATAAATTTTTTGCCATCTTCCGAAACCTCTCTGCTAAAAACTTCATAAAGAACAAAGAACTTCATGTTCATTATGAAACTCCTCATTGTTTGCTAATTATCACCTAATGATGAGCCACTCCAAATTTGGTTCTCCTAATACACAAGAGAAGGTTGTGCCAATCAGGATCAGTTTTGGGTAACTTTTGGAATGGTTCATTTGGATGAGTTTGCTTGCTAACTCAGAGGAGCTCTGTATAGGACCTACCTTGAGCATGGAATTCAGTATTTTATCAATACATGATGGTCAAATTGAATGCTCATCTCACAGACTTCAATCTCATGCAGCATATTTTAAAAACCAGTCATAAGGGATGGATATGATTAAAGAGATTAAAGAGGTTTAACTTTCTTTATCCTTTAAACTGCTTTACTTGCTGAACTCTGTTCTCTCTTGAACAAAAGAAGTTGGCATAGTAAATATGATCTTTGAGTTTTTTCAGCTAATACAAAAATTGATTCTTTTTACTGTATATAGTTTTGTGGAAAATTCTAGAAATATAAGTGCAGTTGATGCATTCAAACAAAACTAAGGAGTTTTCTGGAATGAGCATTGAACACATTTTGCCTAAATAGTATTCAATTGAAATGGGATGCTGTTTAAATAGCATTCAATTGAAATGGGATGCTGTTTAAATAGCATTCAATTGAAATGGAATCCTGTTTAAATAGCATTCAATTAAAATGGGATGCTGTTTAGGCAAAATGAGTTCTCTGCTCAAGTTTGGTCGTTGATTTTCCATATTTTTGACTGACCATCATGCTTTAGAAAAATTATCACTCTAAACTGCAGTTTTGCAGTTTTTTAATTTAAAAACAATGTTTAAACAATAATAAGAACTATTGTTTTCATTTTTTGTTTAATAAATTATTTTTTAATCATTAAGGGCAATTGCTGAAGTAGTAAAAAATGTATCTCCTCGTGTTTTGCCAGAGCAATTGCATTACGATGCACTACTTCTTTCTGGTAATTTTTAAATTTTTTTTTGTTTGTTTGATAAGAGTTACATTAGGTTGTAAATTAAAAATTTCCAGACAACTTTCCAGTTTTATTAGTTAGCGAATTTAATAATTAAACTCTTAACCAGAATTTAATGCATATCAATGTTATTTGCATAAAAAAATTTTAATAAATATTTGACAAAAATTGATACATTTTTTTAATTTTAGACTTAACTTCAATTTTAATAAATTCTTGTAAATTAAAGTAAATTTGATCAAGAATTTAAATAACTAAAACAAACTCCCTTTGATAAATTTTGTTTGCTCAAGGATTAAGGTTTTCTAAAGGGGTGTTAAAACCTCGACGACAGATAATTATCCGAACATAACCAAAGTTTATCCATTTGATTAAGTTTTTTTTAATTACATAAATTCATTTGATTAAAGTTTCCTTTCAAAGTTTTATACCAAAATATTTAAATTTCTCTACAAGTTTTTTAAAGAAGTGTTCTTTAGATAAAGGCTACTTTTTTCTTAACATTCTGTCCTATTAACCAATGTATAAGAGATTAAATTGCAGAAAAATTGTGTTTCAATTGGGTTGATGGACTTTATTGGCTAGATCATAACTATTAAATTTAGCTTTAAATTTCAACTCATCACTCTATAGCACTTTCTTCAGTATTTCGAGTGTTCAATTTTTATGTTTTTTGACTTATTGCAATCCCTTCTTCTGTCTGTTAATGGTTTATAACAAGGGTTTCCCTACAGCTACTCTTCAGTGAACATCTTCATTTCATGATTAAAAAATTTGTTTTAATGTCTACAATTTGCCTCTTTCTTAACAAGCAGTCTATGTTCTCAACTGGTTGTTAAAATCTTCCTGTCCTTAGAAGATGTGACAGTTCTGGGTTGTTAATGTATTTTGGATACATTAGCATTGGTATATTTTTAATAACTGTGTTGTTATTTCTAGAGAATTCAGTAAATAATTCTACCATCCCTATAATATTGATGTATACTGACTTGAAATGTAAATAAGAATAAAAATATTTAAATATGTACCAATCTATAAATTAAGAACATTTAAAGGTCACAAATGTAAATTCCATATTTTTTTTGTAACTTTCTTATGTGGTCAGGCTTGGAGATGAAGCGCATTTCGTCTGATTCACTTTTTTTGAACATTGGTGAGAGATGTAATGTTGCTGGCTCTCGTGTATTTTGTAATTTGATCAAAAATGGAAGGTTTGAGGTAATTTTAAAACTATCAATAAAAGTAAAAATTACAATAAGAAAATTCTTTTTAATTTTATTTTATGTCATTTCTAAAATCAATTTATATTTTTTTACTATAAGGATGCATTAGCAGTTGCAAAGATGCAAGTTGAAAATGGTGCTCAGGTTCTTGACATAAATATGGATGATGGAATGTTGGATGGCATAAGTTGCATGACAATGTTCTGCAATTTAATCTCTTCTGAGCCTGATATCTCAAAGGTATGTGGATAAATCTTTGTAAATATAAATCTCAAGAGTCTTTTGCTAAAAGTTTTGGATATATTTTTTTTTTTACAAAAGAACTTTTTTTAGGTACCATTATGTATTGATTCATCAAATTTTGAAGTTATTGAGGCAGGATTAAAGTGCACACAAGGAAAGTGTATTGTGAACAGTATTAGTCTGAAAAATGGAGTGGATGATTTTTTACAGAAAGCAAGTCTTATTAAAAAATATGGTGCAGCAGTTGTAGTCATGGCTTTTGATGAAAATGGGCAGGTGGGTTAAAGTGTGTTTATAACTGGATTGTTTTTCTGTTTCTAATTTTGATTGGTTGATTTTTTTTTAAAAAGAATTTAGTAAAATTTGGAGTTTGACGTTTTGTATGTTATTTGAAATAAGATGTTGTTTAATCACATTTTGCTTTTTGTTTTTTATTAAATTTTTACAGTTACAATTTTATTTTACTGCAATTTTAATTTGATTTTTAATACTAGAATGCAGCCAGGTAAGCTTAGCTGCAATTAGCTCATAGTTGTAGTGCTTGCCATTTGTAACTTAGTTTAAAGTCAATTATAAATTACACTTTGTCATTGTGGATGTCAGGGTACTCTTTCAACTAATCCCAGTGTTTTTGTGGAGTTAGAAAGTTGTATGTTTTATAGAAGCTGAATAGTGTGTGTGATTTTTTTTGGGCTATATTATCAAACATAGATAGCAAAAGGACATAAAAATAAAGTTAAAACCTATTTCCGAAAAATTTTAATATGATAAAAATCAACAATTTGTTATCTCAAACTGCAAAGCTGTATAAGAGATATTTAAGAATATTTGATATATTTAAAAATATATAACAGATATTTAAAATATAAGAGATATTTAAGAATATATAACAGATATTTAAGAATATATAAAGAGATATATTAAGATAATATAATAAGAATATATATTGAAGGAATATAGTGAGATGTAACAACATTAAAAGTTTTTAGAATTTTCTTTACAATCTTTTGTAAATTCTTGTACAAAATCAACTCATAAAAATTCATAAAAAACTCATAAAACACTAGAATATTGATATTCCATTTAAACGAAATGATGTTTGTCAAAAAAATATTGTTACTTTTTCTTCATTCACTATCTAGGCAGCCAATTTCCAATCAAAGGTTGATATTTGTCAAAGGTCATACAAGCTGCTTGTTGAGCAAGTTGGATTTAATCCAAATGATATAATATTTGATCCTAATATTCTGACAATTGGGACAGGCATGGAGGAGCACAATAACTATGCTGTAGATTTTCTTAATGCCATCCGAGAAATCAAAGTAACAAACTCTTTAAAACTTGTTACTTATATTTGTAGAGATTATCAGTAAAAATTGTTTTGAGCAAATTTGAAAACAAAAATTGTTTGTTATTTAAGAAAACCTGTCCACATGCAAGAACAAGCGGAGGATTGTCAAATCTTTCATTTTCTTTTCGTGGCGTTGATGTTGTTCGTGAAGCTATGCATGCAGTATTTATTTACCATGCTATCAAGGTAAAAATATAAATTTTTCGATAAATATTTGGAACAGATACATTTTCAGTCAAAAACAAGAAAGTCACAATATTTTAATTATTTAGTTATGTTTTTGTTTTATCATCAAAATGTTTTTCAATTTTAATTTAAGAATATTTTGATATTACTTTCAAGGATGGAAAACTCTCCCTTGGTAATAAACTATTTATTTTTTAGTATGGTCTCGATATGGCAATAGTTAATGCAGGTGCTATTCCTTTGTACGATGAAATTCCTAAAGAACTGTTAGAACTTTGTGAAGACCTGATATGGAACAAAAGATCAGATAGTACAGAGCGAATGCTAGAATATGCTCAAGTAAGTTAAAATTTTTTGTCCTTTTTTACTGAAAACGAAGGAAAAAATACAATCAGAACCAAAAGTAGTGCAAATAAAACCTTTCAGCATGCAACTGACTCACATTCTTTAGACTGTCAGCAAATCAGCTAATAAGTTGGAAGCGAGTGAGAGTTGGAGAAGTGAGGATGTTGTTAAGAGGCTACAATACTCTCTCATTAAGGTGAAAACCATTTTAGTAATTAAAAAGCAATGACTTTAATTATCTTTTTAACTTTTCATTTTAATTTACTTTTAATTTATTTTTTACTTTTAATTAAAGGGGATTGATAAGTATATATTGGATGATGTCGAAGAAGCAAGACTTTTGTCTCATCTATTTCCAAGACCACTGAATATAATAGAGGGGCCATTGATGAGTGTCAGTTAACATTTGATAAGTATTTGATTAAATCTGGCTTTTGATTCAATATTTATACTTACAATAATTTTCAGATCAAATTGAGTCAATTCTAATTTTTTTTTTTTCTTGTTTGGAATGCAAATTTTAATGATTTCTGGATGCAGTTGCTTCCACAGCATATTTGATATTATACCACTGTAATTGCTACCATATTGTGTACTAAGTTTTACCAAAGTTTTGTGTGGTAAAAAAGTTTCTCAAAAAATTATTTTAAAATACTTTTTTTTGAAAAACTTAGGCAATATAAAAATATTCAAGTTGTTAAGGTGAAATTTGTTAAAAATTTTTCATAAGATAATCGTAATTAAAGTAAAGAAAACTTTTCTAGGGAATGTCTATTGTTGGTGATAGATTTGGAGCAGGGAAAATGTTCTTGCCTCAGGTATTTTCAAATTTATTGGAACAAAATCATAATACATTCTTTTTGGTAGTCTTTTAGATGTTTGATTTTAATTTTAATTGAAAAATAATTTTTGTAGGTTATAAAGTCTGCCAGAGTGATGAAAAAAGCAGTAGGTCATCTTATTCCGTATATGGAGAAAGAGAAAAGAGAAAATGGAAATGTAGCAGGAGAATTTGCTGCAAGAGAGGTTTTTTTATTTTATTTTATTTTTTTTTGTTGCTGTTTTTTTTCTCTAGATAAAATTACATTCAATATAATAATAATGATCTTTAATTTTTCTGTCTTTTACATTTACAAAATGCTTCATAAAAATATTTTGTAAAAAAAAAAAAAACACTCTGAAAAATTTTTGTTCAACAAATAATTTTTTTGTTGGTGAGCAAATAATTTTTTTTAGTATAAATTTTATCAAATTACCAAAGATAAAATAAGTTCATAAAAAAATTTATCATATATTTTTGTAGAAACTGAATAATGGAACGATAGTGTTAGCGACGGTGAAAGGAGATGTGCATGACATTGGAAAAAATATTGTTGGCGTTGTTTTAGGATGCAATAACTTTCGGTACTCAAATTCTAATTAGAATCTGTAATAACCTCTTATTTCAGATTTTTTTCTTTTTTTTTTCTTTTTTTTTTTTTAATTCAAAAATAGCATGTTGAATTGAATTTTTCTTTATTTTTTTTTAGTGTAATAGATCTTGGGGTTATGACACCTTGTGAAAAAATCCTTGAAACAGCAGTTAGAGAGAAGGCAGATTTTATTGGGCTCTCTGGTCTAATCACTCCATCTTTAGATGAAATGATACATGTTGCAAAGGAAATGGAGCGCAAGGGGTTTAAAATTCCTTTACTTATTGGAGGAGCAACAACATCAAGGTAGATTTCAATTTTTTAATTCTAATTTTTCAATCAAGTTGAACTCAAATTTTAAAAATTTCTTTGTAATTTTTATAGGACACACACTGCTGTGAAAATTGCACCTCGATACACCCACCCAACAATTCATGTTCTAGATGCATCAAAAAGTGTAGTCATTGTAAGAAAAGATTTGAACAAAATTTTTTTTAGTTATTTAGTTGCTATTTAAAATATTTTTTCTCTATTAAAGTGTTTATTTACAAAAAAAATCTGGAAAGTTTTTGCAGAAATTTTACACGTTAATGTTTTTGTCAATATAGGCCCAAGCATTGCTTGATGACATTAGTAAGGCTGAGTTAATTGAAGAAATCCAGGAGGAATATGAAGAGATCAGGATGGATTACTTGGAATCAAAAAAAGTAAAAAAAAAAAAAAGTGTTAGTATCACAGTCCTTATTTTTTACTACTTTATTTTTTTTACCATTGTTTGAGGCTGTTTTTTTATAGGATAGAAAGTATGTCTCAATTCAATATGCAAGAAAAAATAATCTGAAGTTAGATTGGCATGATTATCAA
>NW_028324303.1:17501491-17516491 GCF_058129835.1 Hydra viridissima
GGCGGGTAAAAATGTTATTGGAATACATATAAGTAGGACCTTAAACTTTAATTTTTATTATTGTGAGTCAACTTACCTCTTGAATATAAGCAACTTACCCCGTGGTGGGGTAAGTTGGTGCAACTTTTTTTTTTTTTTTTTGAGGGCCCGGGAAGGCCCCAAGAATTTTTTTTTTTAAATGAATACAACTTTTAAAAGTTACCCAAATTCATACTCTTTGGGACTACACTTTAATATTTTCAAAAAAATGTGCCGTTAGGGCTACAGAGCTTATAGAGTAAAAACCGAGTCAACTAGCCCCGGTCTCCCTTACTAATGCTTTTAAATATAAAGTAGCAATACTGCAGTTAGGTGACCTAAAATGATTTTACTTTACGCTTTTTGCGCTCTTTTAGTTCAAGAACAATTCGCCGAAGGCTTTTTGAAAATGGTTTAAAAGCAAGAAGACCCAGAAAAAAACCATATTTAAACAAAAAACAACGAAAGAATCATTTGATTTGCGCAAAAGAACACAAGTAGTGGACAAAGGATGATTGGGTAAGAGTTATTTGGGGTGATGAAAGCAAAATTTCCATTTTTGGAAGTTTGCGAAAATTTAAAAAGCATGTTAGAATATTTATTAAAAGCAAAGTAGATAAATTTCAAAGTAGTTATTTTAGTATTTTATCATTATTATTATTATTATTATTATTATTATTATTATTATTATTATTATTATTATTATTATTATTATCATTATTATTATTATTATTATTATTATTATTATTATTATTATTATTATTATTATTATTATTATCATTATTATTATTATTATTATTATTATTATCATTATTATTATTATTGTTATTATTATTATTACAGTTATTATTATGGTTATTATTGCTATTATTATTACTATTATTTTAGAATTTTGGGTACATTTTATAAATAGCTTTTTTTTATTATTAAAAAGTTATTTCTATAATATTGTTGTTACTTTTTAAATTAAAAGATCGTAGTTAATAATAGCGTTTTATTTTAAAGAATATAGTTAATAATAGCATTTTAAATTTTATTTAATTCTATTATAAAAGTAATATAAATTTATTACAGCAAATAATTAAACAAGTATTTACTAGATAATATTTTATATGAAAATAGTTATTACATATACGATAATAAATATATAATATAATAATAAATATATGTTAATTTAAAATCAAGCACATTCCACTGCTTTTGTTCAGTAATCAAGTTGTAATTATTGCGTTTTAAAAATCACTTATGCGTGCATCTGATTTCTTCAATATATTTTTCTGTACCCTCCAGCTATACACCTCTCTACACTATATACCTCCACTTATTAAAACAAATAAGTAAAAATTTTTTCTGACTTCTAAATTGTACTATTACCTATAAAGTTTTTAAAACAGTTCACAAATAAGATATTTAACAAACAAATTTGTTTGTTAACGTTTATAACGACAACTTGATTTTAAATGTTGAGCAAAAATTTTCCTTGCATACTATTTTATATAGCTATACTGGCTACCTACTTACAAGTTAAAAAAAATCTAATTCCCCTTTTCTTACGGAATTAATACGGAGTTAAATATCAAGTTAATACAGATCATTGTATGTATTAATCTTTGTTATACGTGGTGAAATTTTAAACCAGAAAGCAATACTTCGATCAACACGTTTAAAACATTTGTCGACAAGGTAAAGTTCCACTAAAATATTGTCAATAAATTTTTTTCTTTTGGTAACAATTGCGCGAGTTTTATTAAACTTTTAATGCACGGCAAGTTTCCTTCCCTTAAAATAAACTTCAAAAATTAGGTCTTTCATACTCAATCGCTAAATATTAACGTGTGTTGGATGTTTCTTTTTGAATTCTTTTGTACTTTAAACAAGATACACTGTTAAAAATTTCCGTTAAAAAACGGAAAAATATTCTGTTACTTGCACGGAAAGTATCCGTATATCCATGTATGGGATGTACAGATACATTATGTACGGAAATTTTCCGTATCTGCGGCTAAATTTTCAAATACGGAAGTTTCCGTTGTATTAATAACTGCAGTTATAATTAACATGTTAAACCGCCATAAGTGATGATTTTTCAAACTTATATTTGGGTACACATTTAGCTTCAAAAAGAAATAGAAATATTTATAAAAGTTGACAATTGCATCTTCTTCTTCTTCGATTATTTACTGAAAAATTTGTAATGCTTTTATCAAAAGTTGGATTTCACTATAGATATAATATTTATAACATAATTTTTTATAAAATATAATAATATTGTATATTAATTTATATAAATATTATATATATATATATATATATGTATATATATATATATATATATATATATATATATATATATATATATATATATATATATATATATATATATATATATATATATATATATATATATATATATATATACTGATGTATTATCAACTCCAGGGATATTAAATTAATTATTTTTAATTATTTTGTGTTTAGCAAATATAATATCAATAAAGAGAGATATAGTAATTTTGTAACAGTTTTTAGCTTAAGCAAGAAAAAGTTAATTTTTAAACATTCTTACAATAATGAAATGTTATTTCATAAATTTAGTTTTTTTTTTAGCAATGATTAAGGACCAGATGGGTTAAAGTTATTAATTTTCTATTATAAAATATTCATTTTTCATTACATTATAATATATAACAATGGTATATAAAATTAGTAAAATAACTTAGTATAAAAAATTTAAAATTTAATTTTTTAAATGGTTTTATAATAAATCCAAATAAATTTTTATTAAAGATTAGAAAAGAACATTTAGATTGTTAAAATGTTTATTAGAATGAATAATTGTTACTAGAGTTAAAATAGAGTTTTAAACTTTTTCTTAATTTATCTGCTGCTCAAAAAATCATTGTATTATTTGGTAGGTAAATTTAGTAATTGATTATTAGAATTTGATTTCAAAAAAGTTCTAAAGATTTTTATTTACTTAATAATATAAAAAAATCTAATTTTCTAATTTTAATTTAAATCTAATTTAGTACTGGCACCAATGTTTCCTTACTCAAAAACTTATGCATTTTTATTTTTAGTTGATTCGAAATAGATAAGAAAGGAAATACTATATTTTTTTGCATTTGAGTTGATTTATTTATATTTTACGAAACTAATATATATATATTAGATAAAAATAAATTTTTATGTACTGTGGGGTGCAAAAAAAAGCCACACTGACATTTTTTCTTGATTTCAAGTATAAATTGTATAATCAAGCAAAACAAAAAAAATTGGATGTAGCAGTGAAAAATTCAGGAAAGAAGAGGTATGCATATATATAAACTAATATTTATATAACAAAAATCATTAAAGATACAGAATAATATGGGCACATTTAATATTTTAGAAAACAACGAACGGATATAGAAATTGGACGAATTATTGAAGCTGCTGACCGAGGAGAGTCTCATAGAAGCTATGTAGAGTGTTTTAAACTCCACTATTAGCAGATTGGTGAAGAAATATAAACAAAATGGTACAACTGAAAGGTCTATTGGATCAGGGAGAAAACCTAAAACTTCAAAAAAGGAAGATCGCTACATTCTTAATGTTGTCAAAAAAGATCGTAAAATCACATGTAGTGAGATAAAACTAGATTTGAACCTTACTAATATCTCAAAGTGGATAATATCTCATCGAATAAAAGTATCAGGGGAATTTTTTTCTGGAAAGCAAATAAAAAAACCATTTGTTAGTGAAATCAATCGCAAAAAAAGATTAAAGTGGTGCATTGAGCACAAAGATTTGACATGTGAACAATAGGCTAAAGTTATTTGGAGCAACGGGTCTCCTTTCATCTTGTTTTATAATAATCGACCTCACTGTTGGAAATTAATTGGGGAAAAATTCAGCCCCCAAACATGAAACGCAACCATTAAACATGACAAAAAGGTCAATGTGTGGGGTTGTTTTAGTGCACACAAAGTTGGACAACTTTACCGGGTGAAAGACACCATGGACCAGCATTTGTATCACAAAATCTTAGTTAATCAACTTGGACCAAGTATAAAAGAATTTTTTCACGGAAAATTTAATATTTTATTGTAAATCAAAAATGATTTGTTTTAGATAATATTTTCGATAACATTCAATCTATTTTACATTTAAAATGTTCACTTTTTAAATTTTCATATGAACAACATTCCTTTCATTTACGAAAACTATATGGCAATTGAGTTGCCACAACCTTTTTGTTGTTTAACGGGGAAAACGCATTGATTTTCAACGGAAATTTCAGTTTATATGCGGAAAATTTCCGGCAGCTACGATGACAAAACCTCCCGTTATTTAACGGAAATAAACGGAAAAAACCCATTGTATTTAAACGGAAATATCCGTTTATTTACAGAAACTTCCGTTTACATGTGATGGGTTTTTCCGTAAAATAACGGGAAGTTTTGTCATCGCAGCTGCCGGAAATTTTCCGTAGAAAACGCGATATTTTTTTAACAGTGTATAAACTTCTTGTTTACATCTTATTATTTTGATTGTCTTTGTTTTTTTTATTTTGCATTTTTAGTTTGCAGCAAAATATTACAATATTATTAAAGGAATTATGACATCATGACCGACTATTTTTCAACAAACAATAACAAATTTAAACCAAAAGCCTTATTAACACACGACAACTTATCTAACACAGATTTAGTATATGGAAGTTATATATTAAACACCATTTTGCCCAGCGGATTTCTGCGAACGCACAGAGAATGGACTCGCTTATGGACGAGAAAAAGTCTAGACGACATGATGTTGTCAGGAAGTGCTGCTGAATACTTTAACGTACCACTGTATATGAAGTATAAGGATTTAAAGAATACTAAAGAGTATGTAAAGAAGTATTCTTACATAAGTGATCAGGACTTGATGTTTACCATTACAAGTTTGACTCTTGTTGAAGAGGGGGATTCTAAACCAAAAATTCCATTTGCTGGAACGATAAAACCGTCGGAGCATCCGGGCTACGTTCTGATCGTTCCAAATGAAAATGAACCTTCACTCTCACTAGCTGATTACAGCATGAGTTTAGAGAGCGGTATGAGAATTCTAGATGGCTCAAAAATTATTGAAAGTATTAAGTCGAAGATGCGTACGCAGGTAAAACGTGAAGGCCCGGCATTGGCACGTAGCAACTATTTTGGACACTTGAGTGATTACGTGTTCTGTTTTCGATGTCAGAATTGGCCCTCTTGTGCCAGAAATTGGGTGACACGATCACGGTTGGGAAAATAGGCCCTCTTCTCAACTTATCAAACAAGTGACACAGGGCGGGTATCACGTCGTACGCATGGGGCACATCAAAAGTAGAAACAGAGATTTTGAGTTCAGATTGTCATTTTCAAAAGCTGAAATAACGCTGGCTCACTCTCTGCTTGATTACCACAGACGTCTCTACCTTTACATCAAATTGCTGCACAATATGCATCTTAAGGAGCCAAAGGCCTTGGCAACTTACCACTTAAAGACGACATTGTACTGGATGGTGGAGCAGGAGCCTAATGCGGACATTTGGAAGCCTTGCAACACAGCAGTTGCTTTCCTTCGATATCTAGATAGACTTTTACAATTCTTGAAGTACTACAATATACCAAATTATTTTGTACCAGAAAACAACATGATTGATCATATTGATCCTGTAAACTTGAGAGAAATAGTTAAGAAATTGGAGACAATACGCAGAGAACCAATGAAGTTTATACTAGCGTTCTTTGAAGAATACACCATTACTGTGCCTGAAGAACCCTATGCTTATTGTCCACCCCGTGAAGAGTTACGTGTTTGGAAGGGCATGATTTATGGTCTTAGAAAAAATTACGGCGATCAATTAGAGGTGGAAACGGCGATCTCAAACTTCCACCGATGCAGTTTACATCTAGCACTCAGTTGGCTAGTTGAGTTCACAGTGTTCTGTCGTGCGCAGAATATTTACGAGCCTACCAGCTACTGTCGCCAGATGTTTAGTTGTATAGGTGATGCGTTACGAATGGCATACGAGCACAAAATTTATCGCACCATCGGTAATAGTGACTTGACTGAATTTTATTGTTACATTCGTGGTGAATTTGCACAGATTGTAAGAGACTTTGTTCACAAACCAGAGCCAAATAAGGTAAACATAACTGATATGTTTCATCATTTTCTCTCCTATCTGCCTGAATACAAGTTAGTTAGCAGCGGGTTATAATATTATTGATTATTACTATTATAATCTGACCTTATTGTTGTGTGCGTTGTTTATACGATAATTAATCAGTTATCAGAGTTGCACTAGATTTTACCAAGACATTTTATAGTTTCACATTTGTTGTATATAAATATAAAAAACGTTTTGAACATTATGCAATAACCATTGCATGTTTAACTCGTTTTCTACTTTTTGTATAACTTTTGTATGAAGAAATATAGTTTTGTTATTTGGAATTGTAATGGATCGTATTTACAAACATACTTTATTCGGGTTGTATTTGCAAACACATTTTTTCGCCTTCTTGTCATGGTTGACTTACTTGTGTACCTAAGGGTTATGATATATATGGATTCAGAAAAATACATTAGTTTCATCTGTTTGTGATGTGGTATCTCTTTGTTTAATTTATATGGTTAAGACTGCGTCTTTCTTTCCTCATTCTCCCGTCCTCCTTGACTCTTCTTCTATAGAAATAAGGTTCGTTTTTTTTTTTGCTTTAAAACTTTCGTTTCTAAACACTATCCGAACATCGGTTAAAAAAACTGATTATAAGTTCTTAATTCGGTTAACCGGTGATATGAAGAAGGTAAGACTATATTTATCAAGAAAAGTTGTGGTTTACTCTGATTCTGAAAATGCTGATGAACAGAATCAGAGTAGTTTCTTTTTTGAAACGGACAACGAAGGCTCTGTCCACATAGTTCAGGCACTATTCAATTCAGTGCTTAGAACCTCCGGCTTACAACCTCAACTCACTTTACTAACAAGAGGAAGAAAGTTTTAACTAAGTTGAATGGGAAAACATTGCTCTTTGTTCAGTCATTTTTTGCCCAAATGAAAATGCTTCTGCCCGGCCATTTCATAGGAAAAGACTCTTCCGAGCGTTTGTTCCAAAAGAATTTTTGGATCTGGAAAACGCCTCAAAACATCATTTATTTGCCTATATAAATTGCCAATAAAATATCATTTCTCTATATTAAATCTATATAAATTAAGCCATTCACCCAATGAGAAATTATTTATGTAAATTTGGTATAAATATTGAATGACAAGGCGATTATTTACAAACTTGTCACTTTGATGGTCAGGAAACTTGAAGTTATTTCTTCAACCTTTTTATACAACAATTTATACTTCAAGTTAAAGGTAAAATTTGATTGTTAAACCATTTTTAACTTTTGCAATTTAAAACTTTTCAATATATTTTGATACCAAAAGTATCAAAATATATTTTGATACAAAAGTTTCTGCATTTTTTTATTTTTTATAATTCCAGAAACAACCTTGTAAATATATTTTTAATATAAAAGTGTTAACCTTTTTTACTGGTTGTTAAACTTAATCTTTTTCTTTTTATAGATTTAGAAATTATGACAAAATGTAAAAAAAATTTTTTCTTCCTCTACCAACTCAATTTAAAGAGAATCAATGAGATGTACAAATGAGATGCACAAATGAGATGTACAAATGAGATGTATAAATGTGCTATGATTTTGGCAACACAGTTGTAATGCAGATCGGGTCAAAGTAATGTGAAGCAGGAAGGACATAAGTTAGCTTTAAGGACAATTATCTTATTAGGAGGAGAGAGATCGACACAGCAATCATTCTTCAGAAAAGATTTTTCATTGAACAAAATTTAAAATACATTTTTAGATAAAAAGAGAGTTAGAGTGAGATGATTGGGAATGTAAGTCATTAAATATATCTTCGTTGCTTCGCTTATTCACTATAGAGAGAGTTCTGCTTGTGCTTCTAAAGAATTTTCCTTCAGCGTGCTAAAACGATAGATAGTAATCTAACGGAGGTAAAAATAATAAAACCAATTATATATTTTAATATTTCTAAGATTTTTACTTGGTTTTCATTTGCAGTATTGGTTTTATCAAAGAGGTTTTTTTATATTTTCCGAAGTATTTATTAAAAGACAAAACATATAGAACTGTGATCAACTTTATGATATACTAAAGGTAAGCAAGTTCGATCAATGGGTTCCACACTCTTTGTCTGACTATGACCAAAATCGAAGCTCAGAGGCAGTAGTTTTTCTGCTTTCTTATAGACAAACAACCTCCTAGCTAGACAGCATAGTGATAGGTGATGAAAAATTGGTGCTCCATATAAATGTCAGACGCAGTAGATCATGGATTGATGCTGAAACATTAGCGCAAACATAGCAACTTCATCCTCAGTAGACCACTGCTTATTTTGTTGAGTAGTAAAGGGGTTATTTACTAGAAGATACTTCCATTAACTAGTACCACCACAGTAATTCTGTTTCATCGTCTAATGGACAAATAAGTAGTAAAAACACACAAAACTCGGACGGAGCGTTAACGGAACGACAAACCTTCCTCTTATATTGCAAGATTAACTCAATCCTTGAAATTGCTATACAGGGTGTGCTAACCAAACTTTTTCTAATAAAGAGAGTATTAAAGATTGTCTGGGTGAGTTTTTCGGATTGAAATCCACTCTATTCTACATTGCATCCATGATAAATGGAGAAAAGTGGCTCCTTCTAACGGTGATTACTTTAAGGTTGTGTATTTGCATTCGTATTGTGTATTTAATAAATGACATTATGCCAGGAGGTTTGTTTGGTCCTTTGTGTTGTCCTTTTGTACCAATATATTTGAGCAGCCTAGTCAACTTACATCTGTTGTTTTTTTTATGACCACCTTGTTCTTCCAATTCATAATAGGCCTGAAAGTAGCTGGATATCATTAACACCGTCGGATTTGCGATGTTTGATTACCTTTAAGAATGATTTAAAGCCAATTTTGAAAATCAGTTTCACCCCACCCCACCTCCCCACCCCATTTGATTTAATCGCTCTTATATTTATCTACGCATATATTTTTGTACACTTTACCAATTATTTTATAATCAGTATAAAAAATATAGCTTAATTATTATTTTGATTTAAACCAGTTCGTAACTTAGCCTAACAAATGACAATTTTTAAACATCAGGCTAAATATTTGCTGTATATTTACCTTAAACAGATTACCTTGAACAGAGATAATGTTTGATTTTATTGATTTTAACAAAGTATTAGTCATTTGGCTACATTTTCTCAATCCACGAAGAAAACATTTTTGTCGGTTTTGAACACCTTTTACCGTTCATTGTATGTGCTAGAGCATTCTTACGGAGTGTAACTTCTTGTTGAAATTTTTGACAAAGTGAGCAATAATAATTATTACTGTCCAACTGCCATTTTTTTTTCCATTCAAAGTACGAGTTGTATTTTGTTTCGTTAGAGTTCACTTCTAAAATATGATCAGCAAGAGCTTTAGGCGAATTAAAACTCATGGCATTAATAAAAGAGCCTGGGATGGCCAACCTAGGGTCAGAATAATTGGATCCTCCTAACACAATTGGTATAACGTTATTGTCTAAAGCAGAGTGCCAGTACTTCTCTGTTATATAGTCCTCGCACAAACTATTTTCAGCGGAAAAAAAAAACTTGTAGTTCTGTAAATCTTTTGAGCATGGTCTTCCCACACACGATGAAATAAAACGCTTTGGAAAATTTTTGGAACATCCACCAGAAACCTCAATATCAACCCCGTAAGAAAGTAGTTTAAGGGCAAGTTTGTTTCTTGCGTACCCGTTACAGTTGCTTACCACCCAAGCGACCATTTTGTTTTTATGTTTAAAGTTACTATCTATTGAAACTTCGGTTAGTGGTTTAAACCGCTGACTATGATACCTGTAAGGTATTTGAATATCGGAACCTATTGCGTATGTAGATGTCATATCAAAAAACTTGTTTATATCAGCTGTAGATGGGTTATTTGGTATAGATTCCATGGAGAAATAAATCCAAATTTGTCCCAACTTCCGATTATCGTGTAGCTTATTCAATTCAGATAGAGATGGCATGTTGCGAGAATGAAATATCACAACGTCGCTTTTGTAGAAATCGTTTTGATTGTGTGTTATTTGAATGCTTGAAGTATTAAAACTGCACGAAGGAAGATTGGCAAAAAATGGCCATGGTATGGATCCAAAGAAAGATGTATATAATAATATCAAAATTTCATTCTTTATCTGACCTAATATAATGACAAAAATAAAAAAGTAAATTATTACAAATTACATGTATGTATGTATGTATGTATGTATGTATGTATGTATGTATGTATGTATGTATGTATGTATGTATGTATGTATGTATGTATGTATGTATGTATGTATGTATGTATGTATGTATGTATGTATGTATGTATGTATGTATGTATGTATGTATGTATGTATGTATGTATGTATGTATGTATGTATGTATGTATGTATGTATGTATGTATGTATGTATGTATGTATGTATGTATGTATGTATGTATGTATGTATGTATGTATGTATGTATGTATGTATGTATGTATGTATGTATGTATGTATGTATGTATGTATGTATGTATGTATGTATGTATGTATGTATGTATGTATGTATGTATGTATGTATGTATGTATGTATGTATGTATGTATGTATGTATGTATGTATGTATGTATGTATGTATGTATGTATGTATGTATGTATGTATGTATGTATGTATGTATGTATGTATGTATGTATGTATGTATGTATGTATGTATGTATGTATGTATGTATGTATGTATGTATGTATGTATGTATGTATGTATGTATGTATGTATGTATGTATGTATGTATGTATGTATCTATGTATGTATGTATCTATGTATGTATCTATGTATTTTTAAGCATCGGTGTTTGTTTTTTCGGGTTTAAATGAATAATAGCGAATAATAACCAATATCTATGACAAACTTATAAGATTAAATCGAATTTTCTGAAGTTTGTTAAAATTGAACTTTGAAATAGCAACGCTTTTGGACCATTTTATATTCATATAAAATAAATTTGCTATTCAAAACTAGTTGTAAAATAAGTTTGTACTTTTAGTCGATTAGCAACTCTGTGGAGGACTTCAAGGTTTGAAACAAAGGAACATAAGGAATGTCAGATATCGTTTGTTTTTTTTTTTCTAAATTTTTAAAGCTCTGAATGTCTAGATACATCATCTGTTTTAAACTCACATTTCGAATGACTGATGTAGAATTTTTTAGTTTATTCGTTATTATGCGTAAAACAAAACGCTGATGCTTACATTTTTGTCTTTTAAGACGTGGACAAAATTTTAGTGCTTATTTAAAATTGAACCAAATAATTGTTTGTTGAAATGATATGCAACCAAGTTACATTTTTTTCATAATATCAAAAAAAAAATTATGCTTATTAAACTATTTAGATATATTTGTTATTCCTTTTTTCTATTTTTATTTCTCTCTAAAAATATTTAAGAAAAACTTAATGTTTGCTTCAAACAAATTGATTTTTTTAAAAAAACTGTTCAACAATTAACTACTTAAATTTCAAGAATAAAAAATATTACAAAAGAACAAGCATAAAACGAAGCAAACAGAAACATAAACCTACTTGATTTAGTCACTTTTTTCACGTCATCTTCAATCAGCTCAACTTTTCTTTTGTCTTGATATAAATATCGAAAGGGTACAAACTTAAACACCTTTTCTTTACTAACAAAAGAAGTATTGTAGGCGATTAATATATAAATTATGCAAAGAAAAGACAAAAAACTTGCGGCGCGTTTTAACGACAACCACTCCATTGAACAATTTTTCAACTTGTTGAAACATTAGAATGGCAAAAAAGACGAAATCGGGTTTTTCGAATGTTTGTTATTCATCATTTAACAAGCTATTATAGGACGAGAATAAGATATATTATTCATTTGCATAAACGCAGTTTTGAATTTGTAATGTGTGAAAGAAACTATTTCGTTTGATTAAATTTGCCACTGTATACTTACAATTGATTAAAATTGAATGCAGATATTTTCGAAGCGAGCAGATTAAATAGTTTGTAAGCCTAGTTTGTAAAAGCGTCGAGTGTTTAGTTTTTTAAAATTAGATTATATATATATATATATATAATATATATATATATATATATATATATATATATATATATATATATATATATATATATATATATATATATATATATATATATATATATTTAATATTAAAAATCTTGTTCAAAATATGCTTTGTGGGAAAATGCTTGTCTACTAAATTAACAAGCTAAATGGAGGGTTGAACCATATATTACGCTTGGTGACTTTGTTAGGAGAATTATTATCAATTCGGAGTATTATTATTAACATTGATTCCTGATGTACATAGTTTAATGATTGGGCCACTTAGATTTTTAAAAACCGCAAACCATCGCCTCTGTAAATACCAATAAATTTCTTATTACAAATAGATGATAGCTTATCTAACAGGTATATATCCACTAATTCGCATACTTCATTTCTATCAAATGCACTCATAACTACATCAAATAGATAGCATCTTTTTTTCATCTATATCTCCTTTCTATGAAACATAAGAGGTTTTCTAGACTGATAGACTATTTAATTTTCTTCAGTTGTAATACAAACGTGCTTTTCAGCGAAGGTAATCACTATTCTCAGCAGTTCTTCACTAATTGATCGATAAAAATCGTTAATATTGAAAACAACGAATTTTTGTTGTTTCTTATCCTGAATACTTTTAAACCAATCTATCACGTCCAATGATATATTAAAAATAACTAGATGTCTAACTTCCACGTATTTTTTGAAGCAAAAATCGGCCATTATGGGGGGCAAATTTAACAAATCAAAAGCTTCGTATTTGTTTTGTTTTGATAAATAGCGTAAAGATTTTGCCCCCCATAATGGCCGATTTTTGCTTCACTTTTTCTTATACCGATTTACGGCAGTTAGACATCTAGTTATTCTTAATATATCATTGATCACGTCTTGCGCATTTTCCATTGATTTCTATTCAACATGCTCGTTATATTGTTTACTTTGTATAAGATAGATTTGCTTGTTTTTCCCAACTCATTTTTTGCAGGATTTATTAACCATACACTAGGGTTGTTTACAAAATTTTCTTTGTGGTCTTTAAGTGTTATAAAAGCGCTAGTTTCTCCATTGGTATGCATCTTTGTGTTCTTTAAGTGTTATAAAAGCGCTTGTTACTCCATTGATACGCATCTTGTTTAATTTAGCTATTCCTACCATGATTTCCTTACCTTTGGCATTCTGTTCATAATAATTTTACTAACCTTTTTATAACTCGTTGTAATGGAGTTTTTTGTACTCGTTTTTTGTTAATCTATACGAGTTAGATGACTTATCTTCATGTGTCATTGTAAGCATCGAATTTCTCATGTTTTTCATATTTTCTTTAAAAATTAGTTACAGCTGCATGCCGAATTTAAAATCCATAATATACTCGCATAACCCCAAAATCATCGAAAAAATTGCAGATCAAAATAAGAAATCCTTCAACTGTATCAGCAACTTGCATTGTCCCCTAAACCAATTTTGCCTAATGGAAAACACGCTATACAAAGCTGTTATTTCTTCAAACATTCTGAACTATTTAGATAAAGTATGTATTAACATAAGTGAACCACCTTTTTTTTAAGTTAATTATACACAAACCACATTAAGTCGTTTAACACTGCAAGGTACAAAAATGACACCGAACTATCAGGAAGCGTGGCGCATTAAAGAAAAAAACGGAAAACCATTAATTAAATGGAGTATCATTAGAAAATCCAAATCTTATCAACAAGCCACAAGAAGATGCACTCTATGCTCAAATGAAAATACGAAAATTGCCATCTATAGGGCGCAAATTAATTAAACAAAAAACAGGAGCTGGTGAGTAAGATTAGGCATATGAATAAATATATGGTTGCGTCATCTGATAGTAAAGACTAACTTGCAGCCATTAATAGGAACAATTCTTTTTTAATAATGTTTTCTTTTGTAACGTTTGAAGTTTTTGTAAAATTTGTTGTGAATACAGTTGGTTTGAAAAGAAATTTGAAGTAAAATCAACTTAAAAAGATGTGGTTGCTGATATTTGGCCTATCTTTTTGAAAGTTGAAAATTTATTGTTATTTTCTAATATGACGGTTAAAGACAAACTTCTTTTGAATCAAACTTCCCAAAGACCTCAGTCGTAGATTTATCAACAGTAAGAAAAGGATATAATCAAAATAAAATCTGCGTAAGGTTGATAGCAAAATAGTAATAATAAAAATAATAATAATAATAATAATAATAATAATAATAATAATGATAATAATAAGAATAAGAATAAGAATAATAATAATAATAATAATAATAATAATAATAATAAGAAGAAGAAGAAGAAGAAGAATAACAATAATAAAAATAATAACAATAATAATAATACTAAAAATAATAACAATAATAATAATAACAATAATAATAATAATAACAATAATAATAATAATAATAGTATTAATAATAATAATAATAATATTAATAATAATAATAATTTTGTAGATATACTTGTAATAATATTAAACATGCCGTCTTTTTGTTCAGCCATCGATTGTGTAAACAAGCGAGGAAAAAACGTTGGACTGTTAAAGATGAAGAACTTTTAGCTTTGAGGATTATGTAATGCAGCCCACAAGCTTTCAAAATACTTAGAGGAATTTTTTCATTACCTCTTTGAAGCTCGATTTTAATGTTTCTTGAACAGTCTTTTGGGAACCTAGAACCTGGATTTTCCAATAAGGTTATGGCTTTACTTAAAATCAGAGTAGACACCAAGACAAAATTGGAACGGAACTCTAGCTTTGTTTTGATGAACTGTATTTAAAG